>NC_063347.1:9868685-9881827 GCF_021869965.1 Rhincodon typus
ATAGGAGCAGAGAGCCTCTCTGCTCCTATGATGCTGCTTGGCCTGCTGTGTTCATCCAGCCCTGCACCTTGTTGTCTCGGATTCTCCAGCATCTGCAGTTCCTACTATCTCTGGTTTATTAATCTGGTGTCATTACCATTACACCACAGTGTTGTTTACTGAGCCTAGCTCTTGTATAGAAATGAGCATCAACTCTAGAGTCATTCTGTTTGAGTCTGACAGGTGACATGACAGTTTTGAAGGCTCTGCCTACACTCCAACAAATGAACAAGGCTGTAGTACATCAGTTTAATCCCAATAATCTATTATTTTATTTTAGCTGTTGCCGATGCAAGCCCAATAACTTTGTAAATGCCTCGTCTGTTCAGTCGCTTTTGTTAATCAACTTGCTTCAGGTTGTAGGAGACCTCTTCAACCTTTGCCCTTTTGCACTATTTTCGGTTTATCAAGCCAAATAATGACTGAGGTGATGATTTCCAGCATTTTAACTGTATATACGGAGGTTTCATTCCAATAGTAATTGTGTTCAATAAGTAAATGACAATCAGACATTTGGCAAACTAAATAGTTTGAATTGAAACGTAAAAGTTGATGATTAATTTGTAACTTCAGTTTCATGTGAAAGGGTCTTGACCCTTTGCTGCAGTGAGATGAAAATTGGTGCATATTTACAAGACTAAACAGGTGTAAACTATCCTTCCTCGCATCAGAAAATCCAATAATCTGTGGCCATCCCAAGTAGAAGCAGGGAAGAAAATAAAGAAAATGTATGAGGCAATGGGAGAGGAACAGAAGAGGAATCTAAACAAGAGGAAGTCTTCTTGGTGTTATGAAGTCTTGTTGCCAAAATCCATTTGGGCGTATTACACTCTGTGGTTTTTCAAGAGTTTCACAATAAATTACACCTCAGTTGATAAATTCTTGGAGATATTCAGAGGAATAGGTTAACTATTGGTGGCAGCTTCTGAGGAAGGAATTTAAATTTGGCCTCCACAGTAGTTTGTATAATAACGCATAATTTACCACAGAGCACAGGCCACAATTCATTAACCCTTAGCAGCCAGACAATTGCGTGTTTTAACAAACATGAGGGGAAATTCATCATTACTTCATCTCCAGGGATAATTTCCCACTAACCTGAAAATAGCATGCTGGTACGTTCCTTTAATCCCCTTGCTTTACAGTTATTGTTGTAACTCAGTCGGTAACACTCACTGTCCCCTTTGAAATCAGAAAGTTTCAAGCTCCTCCACCCCTGAAGATTGAATATAAGATCAAGACTGAGGACTGTCAGAGATAAGATGTTGTGGACGAGATGTAAAGTTGAGCCCTTGGTGGATTTACAAGATCCCATGACACTACTTTGAAGTAAAGCAGTGTTGCAGTCCTCAGTGTCCAGATCAAAATTTATGGAAGTGTTGGTGCTCTGTGCTTATACAGACCTGCTCCCACTCAGCTGGCTGGCTGTATTTTTCTTTGTTCTTTTGTTTTGTTTTGTTCTTCATTTCTCCATTTCTCTGTTGTATCAATATTCACCTTTTGTTCCTTTCTGCAGCTGTGATGGAGGAAGGTGATTGTAAGGGCGGTGTCCATGTGGTGGATTTGGATGTCCCTTCCTTGCGGCCATAGTGGCCGTGGCTTTATCGAAGGCTTCATCGTCAGTGGGTGTGGTCCATTCCTCCTGGTGGTGGCGCGACACTTTAGCGGTGGCTATGGCGCTGGTGGGTCTGGTTCATTCCTGGTTCCCATGGCGGCAGTGTGACCGCTTTGGGTGGTGGGCATCAGTGGCTTGGTGGGTCCCGTCTCTCCCTCCTTGCTATGGCAGCGATGCAGTGGCTTTGGCGTCGGCTTTGGTGGTGGCAGAATGGTGCATCTGGTCCAGAAATCCTGGCTTTGGCGGCCTCAGGGGTGGCTTTGAGGGTGACGTGCGGTAGCCCCTCCATAAACCCAGGAGCTGTAGAAGGAACAAAAGATAAACTCTGTCCTAACTTTGTCTCAATTGTTTCTTTTTATAATTTCTGTAATCAAAATTATGGCAACTTACACACATCTCATTGCATTTTCATAAATACAATTGACACTGAATTGCTATTCTATTTTTTTTGTATCATCTTTCATAAAGTTATTTCCTTTTCCAGTTGGGCTATCTAAATTCATCAGCTGGATCCTTCAACTGACTCGTATAGAACCTCCTTCGATAAGGCCTCCCAATTTTCTAAATATGGCTGGTTCTTCATTCTTTTCTTAACACAGACTCTTGCACTTCTTACCAGCTTCCGAATGAAGTTTTGCCTTTGGAATGCTGATCTAACCTTCTTTTGCTACTCTCATGGCAGCTGCTGTATATGTTTTATGGTAATTGCTTTCCCGTTGCTGGCTGACAGTCTATCACTTCTTAAGTGGTAATGCAGTTAAAGTTTAAAATTGAAGTTTTGTCCTTTCTCCACGAGCTCAGGATTTCCTATCCTTGTGATATTTCCCAGAGGACCACTCCTAGCACCTTGTAGAATTTACCAACCCTTCCAGCATGTGATACTGGGTAAGGGTTATTTGAGGTAGTCCACTATCACCAATACTCCTTCATCTTTGCTTTATCTTGGGCCTGTCTTATAATTAGTGGTTGAGGATACATCGCCATGGAATACCTTTGCATTTCTTAGAAAGGCTTATTGCATGATGCAACATGATGGCTCAGCGGTTAGCACTGCTACCTCACAGTGCCAGGGACCTGGGTTTGATTCCACTCTTGGGTGACTGTCTGTATGGAGTTTGCACATTCTCTCCATGTCTGCGTGGGTTTCCCTCTGGTAATCTGGTTTCCTTCCATGGTCCAAGGATGTGTAGTTTTGGTGGATTGGCCATGCTAAATTGCCCATGGTGTCCAGGGATGTGTAGGCTGGGTGGATTAACCATGGGAAATGCAGGGTTACAGGGATGGGCTAGGTCTGAGTGGGATGGTCTTTGGAGGGTTGGTGTAGTCTCGATGGACCAAATGGATTGCTTCCACACTCTATGGATTATATAACAATGAAGTACAAACATAACTGCTCAGGTGCAACTATGAGGACCTTATGGAGCTGGTGTAGATACATCTGTTCCTTCCAAAAGCTGGACTAAAACTTCTTGTCACTACCCAGAGATTTTGTATGACATTGATAGAATGGGTGGGCCCAATATAGCATGAACATTAACCGTTTTAGAACTGTTACCTTCTATATCTGTCCAGGCTCCCCTCCTGAGTTTGGTGCCTTGAACATGGTTAGAGAAAACTAACTGCAGAACAAGGACAGGAGCAAGTGTTGATATCGATATGTTTCATGCCCTTTATTGGACTAACACAGGAGTTAAATTACACTGAGATTCCTTGAAATGTGTGGAAATGTAAAATCCAATTTTCCATAAACGACAGCTGATTTTAAGCAGCTTAGGGCATGCAGCCAGACAACATTTTTTGAGTGTTTAACAGTGAAGCTAAGCTCACTATTGCATGTCACCTGCTTCTTGTTGATGGTACCTTTAAGCCTGTGTTTTGTATAATGCTTTTCTCACAGTAATTATTATTTACAGTCACATAAGACCACAGTCAGGAGACCACTCACCAAAATAACTGCCCCCTCCTTAATTGATTTCTCCCTTCTAACTAACTACAGAAGTTAAACATTAGCACATGGCTTAATTATGTAGCAACAGTGTCTACAGAGAGATAGAAAGGAGTGTGGCACTACATCATTATCACATTACTTCATTGTGGGATCTTGCTGTTCAACTATTTCCTCAACTAGTGACTATGGCACTACATTGGCTGTAAAGCACTTTAAGACATCCTAAGATTTTGAAAAATGCTTTTTAATGACAAATCTTTCTTGTCTTTGTTGTTTTTTAAAAAAATCTATCTCTTGTCTTCTCTTTTATCCTGCTCCCTCTTTTCTTTCCTTCCACATTTTTTTTTGCAGTGAATGTGCCATAGTGTGGGGTCATAGGACTTGGCAATGGCCGTAATATTGATTAAGCCTTAGCCCACCTCATAATAACAAATTGGTTGAGGGAGCCTTGTTGAGATGCTGAGACACTGCCTAAGCTCCTCGATGCCATCCATTAGCAGTTCTGGACTTGACCTTATTCACAGCTACTCTCCATGTAATCCAGCAATACTATTTCAGTAAAACAAGTACCTGACACATCACAGGGTAAGAAGTTTTCTTCAGTTAATCTGATTCACCAGTTCTCTGGCAACTGTTTAAGCAGTGCATTGGACAAAGGCTAAATGGCTCTTTCATAACTCACTCAAAAAGCAGTGAAAAATGATCCTATCACTAGATTATGCTTTGTGCTAGAGAGAGAGAGAATCTGCAGCATTTACACAGACAGTTTTAGAAGGGCCTTTTATTGTTAATATGAAGTAATGCTTTTAGTAGCTGCTTCTAAATGGAACATACCCCCACCATGATGTTATCCCTAATGAATCAGCAGCGACTCAATGAAAGCACTGGAGTAAATGGAACTGTTTCAAAATAATTAAATACTTCTTTTCATGTCAGCAAGAAACAGATGTGCCAGTCATTGCACCAGAAGATGTAATCACTAGCCAATCACAAGACCACAAATCAGTCAACTGATTAATATAAATTGACTGATAAACTTAAATAAGATTACATCATGTAACAGCCAAGAGGTGTCCGATCATAGAGTCATAGAGTCATACGGCATGGAAACAAACCATTCCGTCCAACTCGTCCACGCCAACCAAGTATCCCAAACTAAACCAGTCCCACTTGCCTGAGTTTGGTCCATATCACTCTAAACCTTTCCTAATCATTTACCTGTCCAAATCACCTTTTAAATGTTATAACTGTACTTGTGTCTACTCTGGCAGTTCATTCCACGTATGAACCACCTTCCGTGTGAAAAAGTTATCCCTTGGGTCCCTTTTAAATCTTTCTCCTCTCACCTTTACAATATGCCCCCTAGTTTTGAATGACTCTTCCCTATGGAAAAGACCTTTACTATTCACCTTATCTCTGCACCTTATTGTTTTATAAACCTCTATAAGGCCACCCGTCAACCTCCTTAACTCCAGTTGCAAATGTCCCAGCCTATCCATCTTCTCCATATAACTCAAACCCTCCAGTCCAGGTAACATCCTGGTAAATCTTTTCTGAGCCCTCTCCAATTTAATAATACCCTTCCTACAGCAGAGCGACCAATTAATAAAATTCGTAGACTCCTTGATATATTTTAAGAGGTTTCAAATTCAAATTAGTATAATATTTCTAATTGATGGTTTCCTTAACATCTTGCTGTCCATTCTATCCTTCTCTCTGTTGCTTGCTTCTATTTCCCCTTTTTCAGTTGTACATACTTTTAAACATGATTTCCTTTTCAGAGAACTGGAGTTACTTCTGTGCAGTAACCATCTATTGATGCTGAAGGTATTTTCTCATCAAACTGTTCAGATACCTTATTACACAGCTCTGGAGCAGGTGGAAGTTGAACCTGGGTTTCCTAGTCTAGAGGTAGGGACCTTACCACCATAACCTTTCTAGTGGTATTCCAGTGGTAATACTGGAAATGAAAGCAAGGAGTAAGCACCATGTTAACACATGTTAATTTTCTCAAATGTTCTAATTTAAACAGTGCAACTGAAGTTCTATGGAAAGAGTCTTAGAGAGAGTTTGGGGAGATTACAGCATACAGTTTAACTACCATTATTAAACATCTACAATTAGAATGTTAAGTCTGCAACAAGCCACTATTTGGGAAGCTTGACTTGTTCAATCCTGCCATTGAAGACTGGGTTCAGTATGTGGAAAGAATGTGTTATTTTTTTCTGGGCAAATGATATTGGGATAGATGAAACGCAATGTGTAATTCACCTGGCAGCTTGCGATCCCGTAGCTTTTTCGCTTATTTGGAGCCTATCGTTTCCTGAGGCATCAGATACTAAAACCTTTCAAGAGTTGATGAGGTTAAGGTGACTGGTAGAGGCATGTGACTTTGGTTTAACCCTTAAAGTAATGCTGAGAGATTGGTTGGCATGTGGGATTAATGACATAATCAGCTAACTGGAGTACTGTGCACAGTTTGGTCTCTGTGTCTTAGGAAAGATATAGTTGCCTTGGAAATAGCACAGCAAACTTTCACCATATTGGTTAATGGGATCAGAGGGTTGTCCTACATAGCTGATATATTCGGTGAAATCATATACTGGACTTCTGGACGAGTGTTATTATGGTTTAACAATGATATACTTGATTGCTGTTTCTCGCTTAATAATTTGACAAAGTCAGATTTTCAGTCACATGTGTCAATACAATAGGTAACCCTGGATTACTTACGGATACATGGAACTTTTAATTAAAAAGCGTTTTTAAAAGAGGACATACAGCAGATGTAAATTCAGTGATTGGTGAATTCCTGAGAGGAACCATGGAATCTAACACCCGCAAAGTTGCAAAGCAATCTCAAACAAAGGGAGAGATGTAATTCAAACCAAACTGGGCTGTGATCTCCTATGTCCCCAGAAATATTGAGGAGCTGTCTTGCCCCTTTCAGCAGAACGCCATCTCCTGTTGATTATATCCCAAACATAAAATTTACGCCTTACCCATCCTGAAATATACAAAATTATTGTTAAAAGCCAACTGCAACTCCAGAGGATCTGTGTGTTTTAGTGAGCTGATGTGGAGAGGTGTCCTGTTAAGATCACAGCATAAGGTCAGCCATTAGGCATTCCTGTACTGCTGGTAAAGAAAGACTTTCACTTGCCCTGAATGATAGAAACAAGTAGAGTTTCAAATAGAAAGGAGGCAGGGCTAAAGCTGACTAACTAGCTTGCAGGATCAATAATCTTGAAATCAATTGCTTCACTAATCATCAGCTGCTATCAAGTTCACTTCCAATATGGAACTCAGTGACTGATTCATATATCAGTGTAACCATTTTTTATTTGATATACATCTCTCATCAACACAAACGAGTGTTGCATTTTTATCTTTTCTTGCATCTAGGATCTTGTGGAATCTCCTGCTAGCTTTAACTCAAGAAAGCCTGGTTAATTTGGCTCCTTTCGATAGATACATGCATTAGAATAGGGAAAGGATTCACGAGGGACGGGGTTCTTTCTAATTGAACCTTGTGATGACCACCTGAGAGAGGGTTGAATCAAGAACGGGAGCTAGGTCATTCCTGCTCTCTTGGGAGTATCAGCCGATTATCAGCCTGGAATAAATTCTCAAGTGTCTGGACGTGGGACTTGCATCCATGATTGTGTAACCCGGAGGCCAGACTGTTCCCATTTGAGTCTCAAAAGTCTTCAAAAGAGCTGTAATTCCAAAAGACTACTGAGTTCAGAGGCACACTTCATGCTGAATGCACTTAACCTTTTCGGGCCTGTTACTGTGTCTTACACAGTGTCCTAACTCAATGCTTGAATATATAGAAGAGGGAGATGTGAATGAAGACACTGCTTTATCCGAGCCTTTCTCACATCTTGGAGCTATTTGTTATTTAATTTAATTTTTCTTTCGCACAGCTAAGCCTTAGCCAGCCATTTCAGACATATCTGGCCGGTGGAATCCCAGAAAGAATTTTTGAAAGTAACAGGGCACAATGCGAGCATTGTACTCCGTCGATGGTGGGCTGCTGTGGAATTTGGTCCTTTCTGCGATTACAGAAAGTTCTATGCAATCTCCCGCAGTTTGGAATTAATCTTGGAGGAGGTTGACGTTAGGACACTGGCTGGTAGCTGGGAGCTGCTGTACATATTTAGTAAGTGCACATTTGTGATACTTCATATCACTTCGCTGCACCTGCTCTGGTGTGCTGAAGTTGTTTTATTTCCGGGACCTTTTTGGGGATCTTCTTTTCTCTCAAATTTAAATAATGTGGTTATAAAACCTGAGACCCTGGACTGTCTGTGTGATTCCAGATGGCAATCTGAAGTCCAGCGATGGGCATTCTTTGAGAAGGCAGGCACTAAATCAAATGGGGCCACCTTTAAAGACAGGCAGTTAAAAACTAGTACAGAGCCTACAAAGGCATCTGCTTTATGAATAAAAGTGACCGCAGATTTTGGCCAAGTCACTATACTGAAATACAACAGCATTTTACATTTTTAAAGATGAAAACAGAGAACCAAAAAGTACAAAATTTAAACAGGACCAATGGAGTTTCAGACTGCGGCTGTGAATGACCTGTGCTGTGAGGCACAAATTGTTGCTTAGTGTAATACATGGAAGGAAAAGAGAAGCAGAATTTTAAGATGCAATTTTAAACTTTGAGTTCATGAGTAAACTGGTAAATGATTTGTTGTTTTGTCAGTCAGAAATGTTATCTTGGTGGCTTTATATCTTTTTCTCTCTCTCTATCTCTCTCTAACTCTCTCTGTCTCTCTCTATCTCTGTCCTTCTAACTCTCTATTTCTCTCTGTCTCTCTGTCTCCATTCATCTCCCTCTCTCTTCGTACATCCGTCTCTCTATGTAGATCTAATTCTCTATCTCTGTCCCTATCTTTCTGTACATCTAGCTGTCTATCTCTCTCTCTCTATCTTTCTGTACATCAATCTACCTCCCTCTCTATCTCTCTGTACGTCTCTCTCTCTCTATCTATCTCTCTGTACATCTAGCTCTCTATCTCTCTGGATATGTTTCAGTCTCTCTGATTCCTGATAAGAACCAGGGACTGATGAAGTACTATTGAAAGTATAATGAGCGCTAATTATTTAATGAGCAATATCATAAATCATTATATTTCAAACGTTTGCTAACACTTCATTTTTAGCAAATTATTAATGAACACAAGAAGGAAAAGGTTAGAAATCTGAAAACAAAAACAGAAAGTTCTGGAAACATTTTGCGTGTTGGCCACCTGCCTCAGAGAAACAGAAGGCAGTTAACTTTGCACTTCTAAACTTTTTCTTTGCTTTCAAATCAACAACAAATCTGACCCTCGCTAAAACCTATGGGCTGTGAGTAGTGGGACACACAGAGGCTTATCAGGCAAGGATTCCTGATCTGTGCTGATATTACTGTCACCTTGGACTTTGCTGCTTCCATGGACACAGGTCTGTATTGCCCACATAGGTTCTACCTTGAGCATGGGAGCTGAGTGTCTGTACTGTACACTTGAGGCTGCTTTTCTGAGTAAGGCTGTCCCTATTCTGAATGGGTTATATCCTTGCCATTGCCTCATCTAAGAATAACCGTCGCCTACTCTCAGCAGGTCCGATAAACACTTTATTTGCATTCTAATATACAGATTACTAAGCATAGCTGTCAATACAATTCTGCCATTCCCCTCCCATTGTCTTGATTCTTGATGTCAGAAGTACATTATCAAGTATGTCGTGATCATGAAATCCATACAAGTGTGGAAACAGGCCCTTCGACCCAACAAGTCCACACTGACCCACAGAGCATCCCACCCAGACCCATCCCCCTATAAACCCACCTATGGCAACGTTATCAACAGATCAACTTATCTTGCCTCTTGTGTAAGGACTTTAGGATCCTGAAGAAACTGGTCTCATGTGTCACAAAGGTGCTACCAACTGGGCATAAATAGTACATTGTGGGCGGAGTTAATTAAGTTGGAAAAGTGAAATGAGATGAAAGGTTAATAGAATGTAGAGAAGAGTCTTTCAATAATATCGCAATAAGTGTAGAACCTGGTATAGCTCAGACTACTATATATGGTTGTATTTTGTATTAACATACAATAAACAGAATTTTTAGGAAGCCCAGACTTGAAGATAATTCTTAGTCTTGCCTAATTGTCTAGTAATCTGTCTTGTACCCAGCCTCATGGATGTTGGCATAATCTCAATGACAGAAGAATAGCCATAATGGTAGAAGGGTGCTGCCATTGTGCAGGCAATGACTTTGTTAGTGGCTAGAATTGCAGGTTAGAATTAGGAGCAGAAATAAAAATGGAAAGTGTTGGAGAAACTCAGCAAGTCTATGGCATCAGTGGAGAGAGAAACAGAGTCAATATTACATCACCTGTATGGTTCCTCTTTGGAACTAAGAGTTAGAAGCAGGTCCTGTGTTTAAAGTATGTTTTCACACACCCAGTTGTCAACTTTTTCTGAGTCAATTTGCCATTATTTAGTGAATACAAATCTATAGAATCAACTGATGGCCTTCCCATTGACTGATCTCAAGGTGATGAATCTGCCATTCATTCTCAAGAGGGATCTCTCCTCAGTAATATGTGGTATTGCTGTTATGTGTCTTTCCACAATTGCAGAAGGATATGTACTGAGCTCTCAGTCATTGTGGTTGCTGAGCAGAGGTTCTGGCTTGCACAGAACCTATTTAGCCAAGACCATCATCCCTGTGGTCAATCAAAGCCTGCCATTTAACAGATGGGATTTGCCACAAGGTACCTGTTGATAAATCGTCATGTGTCTTGTGTTCCTTGGTCCAGCAGATGTCTGCTGATGGATCTTGCTCAAATGGGGCTCCAGGATGGTAGGTGTCCACTAGGTGTGTCAAACAGTCATTCTGAATGGAGTAATTGGGATTGTGCGTTGTCATTTGTCGATGGATGTGGGATGGGGGCGGAGTATAATATTTGCAAGGACCTGGAATCAAACCGGGGGAGGGATATTGAGCAAAGCAGTCCTGTGGTGCTGTATATCGTTGTATTCAATTTTGAGTTAATGGAAAAGTCTGTCAGGAGTTAGAAAAGGAGCAAATCACTTTTATAGTAGGAAATCCCATCTCAGGCTATGGTTCAGATAGAATAGAAAAGAGAGAAATTTACCTTTTATAACTGAGCTTGATGTTGAGAAGGAGAAGAGAAAAATATGAGGGACTAAAAGATTAACTTTCAGTCAAAATATCCTCATTAATTAGGGATAGTAGGAACTGCAGATGCTGGAGAATCCGAGACAACAAGGTGCAGGGCTGGATGAACACAGCAGGCCAAGCAGCATCATAGGAGCAGAGAGGCTGACGCTGTGTTCATCCAGCCCTGCACCTCATTAATTAGGAACAGTTTGCACACTGTGCCATGAAATATTCTCCTTTTCATTTTCCTGCCAATGTTCCATTGCCATTTTTCATAATCCTGATATGGTCGATTTATGGATTATCGTATCCAGAATTATGATTTGTCTATCTTTCACACATTCCTCACAAACAAGTTGCCAACTCTGTGGATGAGATACCACACAGGAACCAGGAGGCATTCCTCTTGTGTGTGTTGTGAGACTGTTTATGAGCTGGAATATTGAATATTCATCAATAACTGATTAGTTACATGTTATTGAGTTAAAGGAATCGGTTGCTGCATTGATAATGAAAGTTTGATTGAAACGAATGGCTAGTCATTAAAAAATTGTAGTCAGTTTGAACTGTTGTCTGTTCCAAAAAACATGGAAGTTCATGTCTTTCTCAGGGAGAGGTCAGTATCATCTTATTCAACTTGGAGACAGTAAGGACCACAGATGCTGGAAGCCAGAGTCAATAAACATGGAGCTGGACAAACACAGCAGATCAGACAGCACCAGAGGAGCAGGAAAGTCAATGTTTTGGGTCAAAACCCAGGTGGTTGGAGCTGGGGGAAAGGTAGGTGGGATGGTGATAGGTGGATGCAGGTAAGGGATTATAGTGATATGTCAGTGGGAAGGGTGGAGCGGAAAGGAAGATTAACAGGTTCGGACAGGTCAGGGAGACAGGACATGGGATAAAGCTGGGGGTAAGGGATTTTGAAGCTGGTGAATTCAATATTCAGGCCCCTGGGCTGTACGCTCCTATGGTGAAATATCAGGTGTTGTTCCTCCAGTTTACGTTTGGCCTCATGCTGACAGTGCAGGAGGCCAGGGATGGACATGTTGCCGGGGGAGCGGGAGGGGGAATTAAAATGGATGGCAACCGGAAGGTCGGGGTGGTTGGTGCTTGCCTCATCCTGGGAGCAGAAACAGCGGAGGTGGAGGAATTGTGAGTATAGGATAGTACTTTTGCAGGAGGGTAGGTGAGAAGCTGGAGACAGAGAGGCCCAGGAAGGGGAGGGAGGTGTCAGAAATGTGAATTTGAGGGTGGGGATGGCTGGCTTTTTACGCTGGATCGTGGAGGTGGAAGAACGCATCAGTGACTGCATCACCTCAATCTATTGTTCGGGTAATTCTGTAACAGATTGACAAGAGCAGCTGTCACAGTAACTGCTCCACATGGGCACTGCCAAGACAAAGACAATCTGTTCCAATCATGTCAAAGCATGGGTCCTGTTCTGAGTGCTTGATGGTTATTTTAGGTTAGTCCCCAATTGTTGTTGTTTGTGGCCTGTTTCCAATCTTTTTGACACTACTGTGTGTAACAAAGCATTGGGAGCCTTCCTGCAGATTAGCTGCACAACAGCGGGCAGGTAAATCATGTCTCCGTATTTGCCCGTGAATGTGTGTGTGTAGCCCGACTTGGTTTAACAGTTGAGGAAGAGAGAGGAAGGAAATGTTAATATGTGTCTGTTCCCCTGCTGATCACCTTAGCCACGAGTATGGTTACAATTCCCAGAACGAGAGTATGTTCAAAGGAGAAAACAAATCTGCAGAAGTCCAAGAGCTGTTAATTGCAAGTCTGTGATTTTGCTCGATATTGTAGCCTGCTGCCCTGGGTCATAGAATCTCTACAATGTGGAAGCAGACCATTGAGTCCACACTGATCCTCTGATAATCCTCTGACATCCCTGGACACTATGGGTATTTTAGCATGGCCAATCCACCGAACCTGCAGATCTTTGGACTATGGGAAGCACCTGGAGGAAATCCATGCAGACACGGGGAGAACATGCAAACTCCACACAGATAGTCGCCCGAGGGTTGAATCAAACCCAGGTCCCTGGCACTGTGAGGCAGCAATGTTAACCACTGCGTCGCTGAGCTACACCCATTATATACTGCAATGTATGGTACAAGACTGCTGATGCTGGGAATTTAAAATCATTTTGGAAATTCTCAGCAGGTCGGAGAGTATCTGGGTTAAAAAAAAAACAGAGGTAACACTTCGTGGTGAGAGATAGTAGGAACTGCAGATGCTGGAGAATCCGAGACAACAAGGTGCAGGGCTGGATGAACACAGCAGGCCAAGCAGCATCATAGGAGCAGAGAGGCTGACGTTTCGGGCCTAGACCCTTCATCAGAAAA
>NC_063347.1:9882327-9925137 GCF_021869965.1 Rhincodon typus
GGATTTGTGCAAGCTTGCATTCTGTAAAAATCCACCTTTAGAAGAGATTTTGCTCCCAATTGTATTTAACTGGTCTCACTGATGCAGAGAACACATCACCGTCGGGGTCAATGTTTACCAGACTTAGCACGGGCCTGGGATCTTGACTTTGTCCAGTGCAGCAAGCTTTATCTCCAAAGATCTCCACCTTTCTTGTCCGCCCTACAGATTGATGGCTAAAGTAAAACAATGATCAAGTCCTTGTTACTGTCAATGTTCAAATTCAGTTCAAGAGGGGGAAATGGGGAAAGGGAGATGGAGAATCTTTCCACCCTACTAATCAGAGTTGACCATTATCATTGACACAGCTGGCACACTTCAGGAGATGTTGCCACTGGCCAGCATTAGGACCAATTTCCATTGGTTGTATATTGCTTGAGTCCAAGCTGACACTGGTATGTTAAGTCTCAGAGTTAGCGTGTGAGTTCACCTTTAAGAGGAATGCTCATGATATCATCACTGCGTCATAGCATAGAGAGTCATAGAGTGATACAACATGAAAACAGATCCTTTGGCCCAACACGTCCATGTTGACCAGGTTTCCTAAACTGACCTCGTCCCATTTGCTTGCGTTTGGCCCATATTCTTCTCAACCTTTCTAATCCATGTATTTATTCAAATGTATTTTGAATATTGTAATTGTATCCACCTCTACCACTTCCTCTGGCATTTAAAAGTTTTGGCAAAGATCTGTAGCTTGGGTTGTAGGTGAGGTTGTTGACTTGCTCACCGAGCTGGCTCGTTCTCGTTCAGGCGTTTCGCCACCATGCTCGGTGACATCATCATTGGAGCCTCTGATGAAGCAATTGCTCGGAGAGCAAGTCAACAACCACTTCCTCTGGCAGTTCATTCCATATTCACACCACTCTCCAGTCCCTTTTAAATCTTTCCCCTCTCACCATAAACCTATGCCCTCTAGTTTTGGACTCCCCTCCCTGGGAAAAAGATCTTGGCTATTCACCTTGTCAACGTCCCTCATGATTTTATAACCCTCTATAAGGTCACCCCTTACCCTCCAGGAAAAGAAGCCTCAGATTATCCAGCCTCTCCCTATAGTTCAAACCCTGTCTTGCCTGACAGTATAAAGATCTCTGACTCCATCTTAACTTGAGTCCCCTAGTTGTACATGTCATGGGGGTGTCTCTGTACACAAGTGATCTGGCAGGAGCATTGAAATGTATGGATTTGGTATTGAAATGCTGCGGTACCTTCTGAGCTTCTCTGAGATCAGCCAAGATCATGTGGTGAGGCTGTGTTTTTTGCTGATGCCAACTTCTGTGGACAAAGAATGGAGATGCTCCCTGTCCATGGAATGTGCCATGTTGGTGACTGAAGGTTGACATGGAGGCTTGGAGAAGACATCAGAGAGTTTCATCTGCCAGGACTCTCAGTCTGCTCAGACTTTCAAGTCCAGAATTGGTGCTGTCCAGTTACTATTCTCCAATAGCTAGGAGAATCATGAACTGCATATAAATGAGCTGAGACAAGCTAGGAATGAGATGAAAATGGAAATAAAGCCTTTGCTGCTTATTTGTAGCCATTCAAATTTTAAGAGAAGAAATGAACTTTTGTTTTACACAATATCAAGGTCTCATTTCTCCATTTGTCACCATATTCTCCCAAGTTTGTCACTATGCTTGTGCCTGTCAGGGCCTGGGAAAATTCCACTGACTGTGAATTTAACACTTGTATATTGCAATGAAGTATAAAATATGTTCTGTTGGATCTTTCAAAATCACATTACCCATTTAGTACTTAGCTTACGGGAATAAACATAAGTATTGCTGCACGAGGTACAAATACCACCTGGAGACAAAACACACATCAGATATCTGGTCAGACTCTGATGTCCCCTTTAACAGGGCAGAGCAAATGGTAGCTTTCATCCTTATGAGGACCATGATAAGGTTGATAACCCAGCATTACCTTCTGTCTTTCATAAGTGGATATAGGTTGCAGAACAGACCAATTGGCCCTAGTGGGAGGTGTCATCATTTAGATACGGTACTGATTAGCCCATTTTCATTTTCACAAACATGCAGTATCTCTCTACTAATGATCAATTAGTCCTCTCTTGTGTCCTCCCACACATCAATGAAGCAGATCCATTTGCCAGACCTCACTGCTGCTTGCAACACTTTACTGTTCACAGATTTGGTGCCAATTCTCCCTTTCATTACAACATTAACAGTATTTCACTGAGGAAGGGTCACTGGACCCAAAATGTTAACTCTGATTTTTTCCTTCACAGATGCTGCTGAGATCCTCCCACTTTACCTCATCTTATCCTTTCAGCCTATATTCATTTTCTTTCTCGCTGCCTACATAACTTATTTCCACTTAAATAAGAATATATGTGCTATTTGCCTCCAACATACGGTGAGATAGCAAATTCTACATTCTAGGACTAGAGATGTTTACCCTAAATCTTCTATTAAATTGATTAGCGACTAACATACGCAGCAGGTGTACAAATGATGTGCCAATTCATGGAATTATCAGTAACATTTTAACATGAACTGAGGATTGGTTAATGCATTGATAAGTAAGAATAAGTAGCTCATTTTCAGGATGGCAGTTTATGACCAATACAACTACGAGGATCAGGACTCAACTTTACAACCTTTATCAATGGTTTCAATGGTGATTTTAGTAGAGCTCTTGTGGTGCAGTGGTACTGTCCCTACCTCTGAACAAGCAGATACAGGTTCATCAGCTCCAGAGAAATAACATCTGTCTGAACAGGTTGGTTAGAAAATATGCTCAGCGATTAACACATCTAGGTCTGTTGATGATACCTGGGAAGGCAGGCTATAGGAAGATGGATAAGGACAGAGGCATTTCAAATGAGAGGGGAAGTAGGTTGCAGGTGAAATATATGCCATAGGTTTACATTCCACAAAGGGAAAAGGTACAGCAACAAATGTAGAGGGTTGTGTGCCTTGTCTCCAAGAACATATTTTACCTGATGCAGCAATGGTTATGTTATCTCCAGTAACATAAGAAATTGGATATGGATAACATGGTATTGAAGAATTCAACAGATATTTATTACAGATAACTATGCTATACAGGAAATGTTTTACTAACGGGCACCCATGGGACCAGCATTGTGTCAGTTATTAAATGTTCTGATTGATCAAGAGATGCACAAATCAATGTAAAAAACACACTAAGTGATAGAAATGCAATGCAGGAGGTATACACATCGGTGTTACACTTTATTTACAGCATAAATCACTTAAATAATTATGCAACTTTACCTCAAATAACACTTACCAGCAAAGAGACTTCTCACTTGCACCTTCAGCGGAGATGCGATAACACAGTAAACTTCCGATATTTCAGGTTTCTTTCTGTCGGTTCATTGAGGGTGCCAGTTCATAAGGTACTGGTTAAAACAAAGTTTGCTGTATAAGCAATTACATTCACAGGCACATCAATGTCTAGACTAACATCAATAAATTGCACAGGGCAGCATGCTCCTAGTAAAGTGTCATACTCCAAGTGATCAGCAGTAGGAGGGAGTCTGAGACCTTTATAATCTCATTTCACATGCTATGATACAGTGACAATACCATGAGTATGTCTTTTAAAGGTATACTGACATACCAGCCATGAGACATAAAAAAACAGAGCTCCGTGGAAAAAGTATGAATATGACAGACTTCAGGTGGATCATATAATTGAGAAGTGGGCCACAGAGGGTTCGGAGAGAAAATTGAAAAGCAAATAAAAGAAGCAAAGAGAAAATATGAGAAGAAAATTACAACTAATTTTACAGGGAATCCAAAATTGTCTACAGGTATGTATAAGGGAAACTGGAACCAATTAGGAATCAAAAGGAGACTAACACATGGAGGCAGGGGTATGATTGAAGTGCTAATTGAATGCTTTGCATCTAACTTTACCAATGAAGAAGATGCTGCCATTCCATAGTGGAAGAGAAGGTATTTTAGACACTTGAAGGGGTTAAAAATGATAAGGGGACGTCTGTCTGCACTTAAAACAGATAGGGTGCCACCAAGGGCAATGACAGAATTGGCAGTGAAAATTGCAGTGGCCCTGGGCCATAATTTTTCAATCTTCCTCAGTGCCAGCGTGGGGAATTACAAACTTTATGCAGCTCCCGCATGGAAAAGAAACAAGAGGACATGGATGTAAAGCAATTCATGAAATAAGCAAGGGTGAAGTGAGGAAAAAACTATTTTTTCACTAGGTGAGTAGTTAGGGTATGGAATGCATTGCCTGGAAATGAGGTAGGTTTAATTGAGGCACTCAAGAGGATGAGTATTTGGATAGAAATGATGTGCAAGGGTTTGGGGAAAGCAGGAAATAAGCTCATTTGAAGAGGTGGAGCAAGCACGAGGGGCTGAATGGCCTCTTTCTGTGCAGTAAAATGTATGTGAATATGTATCAGACTGCATTTGAATTTAATAAGTCAACAGTGCCAACTACAGCTCTATGAGAGTAAGACAGGCAATATTCTAACTCCTTCTTGTTCCCTCTTTCCCACTCCTTTAGCCTCGCTGTAAATAACCTCTTTATCCTTGCAGTGAAGATCAACAGATTAGTTACATCTCTGGTTGCCAAAGACAGTCGATGCCAAGCAGCCGGGAGTCTGTAAGATTGTAGCTTGTGTCTCCGCTGATCTGAAACAGCAGACTTAGGCTGTGGGACAACAAGAAACCTCTGCTTTACAAACAGAGCACAGCGGAACTAAAAGAGCATGACAACTGGTCAGCACTCGACGTTTCTCATTCACACACACCACAACTGACAAAAACAAAATTGAGAAACCCAAAGCTAATTAACCCTTTCAGCCACAGTGTGTTTGCCAGTGGTCAGACTTGGATCAGGTCTTGTTTTTACAGAGGCATGATCTACATCATCACGCCAACATACTGCCAAAGAGTTAGCCACATCCTGAAATTGGCAGCACAATGGGCAAATGGTTCATTGACATCGTCCCATCACTAATGCAGAAATTATTCGCCATGGACACAAAACAGCTTGTCCTGTAGCATCTTTGAGGCAGCATGTGTTCGCACTCCTCTTGTTTTTGCCCATTACCCAACCCCTCCCCTTGTCCACATATGCAGGGGTTAAATAAATGCAAGTTTCCCCTTTTTCTTAATTCATTCGTGGGCTTTGGGTGTTGTTGTTAAAGCCATCATTTGCCCATCCCTAATTGCCCTTTGAGAAGGTGATGGTCAGCCACTTTGAACTACCTCAGCCCATTTGGTGTACATACACCCAACAGTGCTGTTGGGGAGAGAGTACCAGGATTCTCTTTAGCTCGCCACCTTGTAGACAAGAAGCTTATGTGTAACTAGGAATCCGAGAGCTAAGCGTCTGGAGCACTGCTCCTGGCAGGGTCACCCATGATGGTAACGTTAAGAGGGAGATTCCAGACAAAGCGTGATCCATGAAGACCTCAACAGCGGAGCAAACGGAGTACGATAGCTGAATTTAAATTAGAGCATTGTTATGGTTACGAAGGTGAATGAAGGCTGCAACAGAGCAGGGCTGCTGGTCATCATGGTCTCCATGCCACTGGGTTTGACCCCTATCTGCCAAGATCCATGCGGAGGCTTTCTGCGCACCAGCCTCCCCACATTAAAATACATCACAGACAGGCATCCTCCCAAGAGGTACCAGTCCCACTCACATCCCTATGGCGATAGGCTTAGTGGCAGAGGGGGCAGAACTGTGCTATCTGGAAGCCCCCAGTCACAAACTAACACATTAGGCAGTGGGGGTCAGATTCAATTGTCTTGATCCTCAATGAGGCAGATAGAGCATTTCACCAGCTGCACCTTTGGCTGAGCATCCCTGTTCAGGATCCACTCTGCTCACACCAGTAGGGGAGGGGGCTTGAAAAGCTACCCTAAAAATAGCCTGCCTCAAAACTCCTGACTGGATCACCCTGTCCAGAGGGATCGACCATATGTGGTCAGAAATGAAGAATGATAAACTTTGGAAACTGTAATGTAGGAATCCTAATGGACCCAGCTAACAGTGACCAACCTGAGAGAAGAACTGCGATCATAGCCAGAGAACTGAAAAGATGCCAGGTCGACTTAGCTGCTCTCTCCGAAACCTGCCTTGCAGACGGAGCAGAACTGAAGGAGGTAACAAAACATTACACCTTCTTCTGGAAAGGGAAGGCTGCTGATGAGTCCAGAATTCACAGTGTTGGATTCACAATTAAGAAGCAACTCATCAGTCGCCTCTCTGAATGTCCTGTGGGGATCAATAATGACCAACTCATGGCCACCTGATACTCACCAACAACCAGATGGCTACAGCTGTGAGCACTTTTGTCCTGACCCTTGACTCAGTGGAGGAGTAAAGGAGACTTTCTATGTCAACGTTGACACACTGTTGTCAAGCATCCCCAAGGAAGACAAGATAATTTCACTTGGAGACTTGAATGCCATGGCTAGTTGAGACCACAAACCTTTGGAATAGAGCAGAGATAGCAAAAACTGCCGATGCTGGAGTCAGAGACAGCACAGTGTGGAGCTGGAGGAACACAGCAGGCCAGGCAGCATCAGAGGAGCATTAAAGCTGATATCAACTTCCCTGCTCTTCTGATGCTGCCTGGCCTGCTGCGTTCCTCCAGCTCCACACTGTGTTGTCTTTGGAATGGAACGATAAGAAGAGAAGATATTAGCAACATCAGCTCCAATGAAGTCCTCTTTCTCACAAAATGCTGAGTACAACCTCTCCATCACAAACATGCTCTTCCATCAGAAAAACAAATTCAAAGCATCATGGAGGTCCCCACGCTGGAAATAATGGCATCTCATTGATCACCTCGTTGCCCGCTCTAGGGACTGTCAGGATGTGAACGTCACCAGGACTATGATGGCGTCAGATGACTGCTGTACTGATCACCACCTTTTCCATTCCACAATGTCCATCAGACTACACAGGCAGAGGAGGGTTCAGGTGAAGCAGACACAGCCGAGATTCAACATCGAGAGTCTGGGTGACACAGTCACTGTACAATATTTACAGGCCTCACTTGCTAAAAACTCAGGAATAATTTTTTCTGAGAATGGTGGTGCTTGATTTCCAGCGCATTACATAAGAATATAAGAAATAGGAGCAGAAGTAGGCCATCTGGCCCCTCGAGCCTGCTCTGCCATTCAATAAGGTCATGGCTTATCTTTTGGTGGATTCAGCTCCACTAACCCACCCACTCACCATAACCTTTAATTCCTTTCCTGTTCAAAAATCTATCTATCTTTGCCTTAAAAACAATCAACGAGGTACCCTCAATTGCTTCACTGGGCAGGGAATTCCACGGATTCACAACCCTTTGGGTGAAGAAGTTCTTCCTCAACTCAGTCCTTAATCGGCTCCCCCTTATTTTAAGGCAATGCCCCCTGGTCCTAGCTTCACCCACAAGTGGAAACAACCTCCCTGCTTCTACCTTATCTATCCTTTTGTAATTGTGTGTGTGTCGATAAGATTCCCCCTCATTTTTCTAAGTTACCCCAGCGAAGTGTGACAGAGGGGAAATCTGTGGAATTCTCTCCCATAGGAAACTGTTGGGGCCACTTCATTAGATATATTCAAGAGGGAGCTGGATATGGCCCTTCTGTCTAAAGGGGTCAAGGGATATAGGGAGAGGGCGGGAATGGGATACTGAGATTGCATGATCAGCCATGATTGTATTGAATGGTGCTGCAGGCTCAAAGGGCCGAATGGCCTACTCCTGCCCCTATTTTCTATGTTTCTATGAAATATGCCAAGGTGAGAGTTGATGAAAGCCAACCTTTGTTACAAAGAGACTGTGTCTTTGTCTCATGCTGCTCTCAGCTTAGGCCTGGTTCTGTCACCATGGTTACAGTAGTAGGAACAGAGTGAACATGAAAGATAACTATAATGCAGGAGATGGTAAGTAAAATAACTGCATATAACTGTATCCCGTCACCAAGTCACCCTTTATTTACTTGTGCGCAGTACACTGGCTATGGCCAGGCAGCTCGGAGTCAGTCACCTGAACTGAGGAGATTCTAAATCCCCTGGTTATGTTGGTCAGTCAGGGCTTTCCTGATTGGCCCAGGTTAACAACCCCAATCAACAACCTCGTAGTCAACAGGGTCCACCTAGTTCCAATTACTTACAGTAAAATAGCTCATCTTCAGTCACCCTGTGAAATTTAGGGTCCAGTCTGACATCACTGTTGCATAGCTCACCATGCAAATGCTCAATAGCTACTCTTAGAGTAAAGGTATAGTCAAATCTTTACTCCTCTTAAACCAGAGGAGGCTTAAAATTTAGATCTTTCATTGTGTTTCCTTCATAAATAATGTTCTGCAAACTTGTTATCAATGTGTTAATGATAGTATTCTCAGGACAATTTCAAAACCACCTCCAATTTTCTCTCCAAAGACTGTGATTCAATATTGGATTTTTTAAAAATTAGTGCTGTACCCCATTCAAACAGCCTGAGGGAGTCTATATAGTGATATTGATATGTATTATTCAACAGTGGGTGGACTGGCAGCATTGTTATACTTTCGTTACCGATGTTCATCCATGTGCCTTTTCAAGCATTTAGTCATTGCTTAGCAATGAAGGCTGGGAAGTGCCTGGTGCAATTTGTTTTTAACCACCTCTCTAGCTCAGGGGGTGTTGAGTGAAGCAATCATGGAATCAGCATCCCATTTCACACTCTGAATTCGAGAGAAGAGGAAAACAGGGCAGGGTGTGAAGTGGGAGACCAATTCACTATCATCCTATAATGACTGTGCGAGCATTAGTGACATGATCACGCATAAGATGAGGTAGCACTGGAACCAGCAGTCTCGGGCTATCGAGACACTGAGAAAATGAGAGAACCTGTTGCAGAATCGTATGGCAGAAATACATATTGTGTATGAAGCTGTAAAATACAAAGAGTTTCTTGAAACTTCCGAGAGTCAGACAATTGGAGAAGGTGGTTTTCTGACATTATTGCTAGACATTAATCCAGAGACACAAGTAATGCTCCAGGGACCCATGTTCAAATGGGTGGAATTAGAATGCAATATAAATCTGGAATTACGAGTCTAATGGTAACCATGAATCAATTGTCAATTGTTGGAAAAACCCAGCTGGTTGACTAATGTCTTTTACAAAAGGGAACTGCCGTCCTTACCTGATCTGGCCTACATGTGACAGCATGTCAACCCATAGTGTTTGACTCTTAACTGCTCTCTGAGTAATTAGGGATGGGCAATAAATGCTGGCCTAGCCAGCGATGCCCACATCCTGTGAATGAATGAGGAAAAGCAGTCACCCTTGAATAAAGCACAAACACAGATGCAGCACAATGAGAATCGAGACAGTGCAGACTAAGGAAGTAGTCTCTCAGCAAAAGACTGAATTCCAAATTCAGCCTAAACCATGATGGGTGATCAGCTAATAATTTTATCTTTGTATCATGGGTGGCTCAGTGGTTAGCACAGCTGCCCCAGGGACCCAGGTTCAATTCCAGCCTCGGGTTTTCACCAGATGCTCCAGTTTCCTCCCACGTCCAAAGATGCGCAGGTAGGTGGATTGGCCATGCTAAATTTCCCTACGCTGTCAAGCGCAGGATAGGTTGATTAACCATGGTAAATGCAGGGTTATGGGGATAGGGTGGGGAGCTGGGCTGTACTGTGTGGAATGCTCTTTGGAGGGTCATTGCAGGCTCAATGGGCTGAATGACCTCTTCCCACTCTGCAGGGATCCTATGTATCAGTAAAGATAGATCAAAGCAGCTATTCTCTAATCCAAGACACATTTCTATGTGCTAAGTCTAATTCTAACATTGCACTGTGTCCTCAACAAAGTATTGAGTCCTATTCTGAAAAGAGGCTGACACAGATTGGCAGTCCCTACAAGTTGGGCACCTGGTAATGCAGAGGAAGAATCATCCTGGAACTGATCTGCAAGTAATTGATGCTGGCACTTTGTGCAAGACAAAATATAGTGGTTTCAGTCTGTGGCACAGAGATCTCTCACTTTAATGAGGACAAAACCAAAAGGTAATATCATCGAAAACGCCCTCAACCGCATGTCTCGCGTTTCCTGCAACTCATCCTTCATACCCCTTTCCCACAATAACAACAAAAACAGAATCCCAATCATCCTCACATACCATCCCACCAACCTCCGATTCAACACATCATCCTCCGCCACTACCGCCATCTGCAATCTGACCCCACCACCAAGGACATTTTTCCCTCCCTACCCTTATCTGCTTTCCGGAGGACCACTCTCTCCGTGACTCCCGTGTCCGCTCCACACTCCCCTCCAGCTCCACCACACCCGGCACTTTTCCCTGCAACTGCAGGAAGTGCTACACCTGCCCCTACACATCCCCCCTCACCCCCATCCCAGGCCCCAAGAAGACCTTCCACATCAAACAGATGTTCACCTGCACGTCTGCTAATGTGGTATACTGTATCCGTTGTTCCCGATGCGGCCTCCTCTACATCGGGGAAACCAAGCAGAGGCTTGGAGACCGCTTTGTGGAACACATACGCTCGGTTCATGACAAACTACTGCACCTCCCAGTCGTGAACCATTTCAACTCCCCCTCCCTTTCCTTGGACGACATGTCCATCCTGGGCCTCCTGCAGTGCCACAATGATGCCACGGGAAGGTTGCAGGAACAGCACCTCATATTTTGCTTTGGGAACCCTGTAGCCCAATGGCCTCAATGTGGACTTCACAAGCTTCAAAATCTCCCCACCCTGGACCTCATCCCAAAACCAGCCCAGTTCATCCCCGCCGCCTTGACCTGTCCGTCTTTTCTCCTACCTATCCGCTCCTCCCACCTCACTGACCAACCCCCACCCTCACCTCCTACCTACCAGCCTCCTCCCCGCCTCCTTGACCTGTCCGTCTTCCCTTGACTGACCAACCCCTCATCCTAACTCCCCACCTACACTCACCTTTACTGGCTCCATCCCTGCCTCCTTGATCTGTCCATCTCCTCTCCTCCTATCTGCTCCTTTATCCACCTTCCATCCACCTCCCCCTCTCTGTCTATTTATTTCAGAATCTCCTTCCCCTCCCCCATTTCTGAAGAAGGGGCCAGACCCGAAACGTCAGCCTTCCTGCTCCTCTGATGCTGCCTGGCCTGCTGTGTTCATCCAGCTCTACACCTTGTTATCTCAGATTCTCCAGCATCGGCAGTTCCTACTATTTCTCATCATCTAAAGTCACAGTTTTCACAGGGACACTGATAATATCTAGCTCCACCCCTCCTGAATCCTGACCTGTTGCTAAATTATCAAATGATTATTTGGCATCCAGTCCAGGATAAGGAGAACTTTCCTCCAATTAACTGAAGAAGACTGAAACCAACGTTTTCAACTCCACTCCAAACATCATTCCCGAAACACTGACTCTATCCCTCTCCCTGGCAAGGTTTTGAGATTGAGCCTGTTTCTTTTGTCACCTCGGTTTCATTTACAACACCAAGATGAATATCCAACCTCATCTTTATTGAAGCCATCTACTTACACCTCTATACCATTCCCTGACTTGTCCCATGTCTTAGCTCTTCTGCTGCTGAAGCCTTCATTCACGCCTTCAATACCCCTTGACTTGACTATTCCAAAATGTTCCTGGTTGGTCTCAAGCATTCTGTCCTCCATAAACTGGTGGTCATCCAAACCTTTGATCTCTGTGTCTTAAATGACAGCAAGCCCCATTCCCATATCACACCGTGCTCGCTGACAAACATTGGCTCCCAGTCAAGCAATATCTTAATTTCAAAATGATGATCCTTTTGTACAAATCCACCGGTGGCCTCAATCCTACTTTCTTTGTAATCTCCTCCAGCCCAACAATTATCTTCAGATGTCCAGTTTTGGCTTCTTAAGTATCTCTGATATCACTGTACCATTGACAACTGTCCTAAGCTTTGGAACTGTCTCCCAAAACGTCTTTCTATCTCAATTTCCTGTTTCAAGACACCTCTTAAAATCTACCTACTTGACCAACTTCGGATGAAGTCAGCAACCTACATATTTAACCAGCAACATAGGACCATGAGTTAGCCATCTGCATCAATGTCACTTTTCCACTAGCTCCATATCAATTTATATATCTATGATTAAGTGTCTTGCAAATGATTGAGTTTCCAATGAAATGCCACTTCTCTCCACAGGTGCTGCCTGACCATACTGAGCATTCCCAGCACCTTATAGCATTGAGTCATACAGCACGGAAACAGACCCTTTGGTCCAACCAGTCCATACCAACCATAATCCCAAACTAAACTAGTCCCACCTGCCTGCTCCTGGCCCATATCCCTCCAAACATTTGTTATTCATGTACTTATCCAAACATTTTATGTACATTATAACTACCTGCATCCACCACTTCCTCTGGAAGTTCATTCCACACACAAAACCACTCTCTGTTTAAAAAAATTACCCTCCATATCTTTTTTTAAAATCTTTCCCTTCTCACCTTAAAAATATGCCCCCTTGTCTTGAAATCCCAATCTTAAGGCAAAGACACCAACCGTTTACTTTATCTATACCCCTCACAATTTTATAAATCTCTCGAAGGTCACCCCTCAACCTTCTCCGCTCCAGTTGAAAAAGTCCCAACCTATCCAGCCTCTCTCCACATTCAAACCCTCTAGTCCCAGCAACATCCTGGTAAATCTCTTTTGAATCCTCTCCAACGTAATAATATCCTTCCTATAACAGGGCAACCAGAACTGGACAGAATACTCCAGAAAAGGCCTCACCAAAGTCTTGTACAATCTGAATACAACGTTCCCAACTCCTATACTCAAAGTTCTGAGCAATGAAGTCAGGCATGTTAAACACCTTCTTAACCACCCTACCTGTATATGATGCAAGCTTCGAAGGATTACATACCTGAATACCTAAGTCTCTTTGTTCTACAACACTTCCCAAGGTCCTACTTTTAACTGTTTAAGTCCTGCTCTTGTTTGTTTTATGAAAATGCAACACCTCAAATTTAACCAAATTAAATTCCATCTGTCAATCTTTATCCCAATGACCCAATTTCAAGATCTTTTTGTCAAATTAGATATCCTTCTTCACTGTCCACCATACCACCAATTTTGCGGTCATCCACAAACTTACTAAACATGTTTTCTATATTCTCATCTAAATTATTTATATAAATGGCAAACAAAAGTGGACCCAGCACTGATCCCTGTAGCACAACCACTGGTCACCGGCCTCCAGTCCAAAAAACAACCCTCCACCATCACTCTCTGTCTCCTGCCATTAAGCCAATTGGCAAGCTCACCCTAAATCCCATATGTTCTAACTTTACTAATTAGTCTACTATGCAGAACCTTGTCAAAGGCTTTACTAAGTCCAAGTAAACAATGTCTACTACTTTGCCCTCATCAATCATTTTGCTTACTTCCTCAAAAAACTCCATCAAGTTTGTGAGACACAATTTCCCTTGCACAAATCAACGCTGATTATCCCTAATCATTTCTTGCCTCTCCAAGTGCGTATAAATCCTATCTTTCAGAATCACTCCCAACTCCACCGAAGTCCCAGGCTTCTCCTTGCATTCTTTCTTAAACAAAGATACAAATTTAGCCACTCTCCAATCATCTGGCACCTCATCCGTAGTTATAGATGAGACAAATATTTCTGCAAGAAGCCCTGCAATTTCCTCCCTAACTTCCCACAACCTTCTGGGATACACTAGATCAGGTTTTAGTTCAGATTTCCAGCCCTATTTTCCTTTTTTAAAAAGATTATATTCTTTAAATATTCAATTATTATCTGCGTATTTGTCAGAGATAGGGGAAACAAAAGCAGTCACAAATCAACTACCAGGAATGTGATCAACCCCACTTGGCGACCTGACTATGCTCCCTTCCCGTGAAATTTCAGCAGTTGTTCCAAGAGTCTTGAATGCAACTTTTAAAATCTATTTACAGGATGTGGGCATCTCACATCAGAATTGAGCATGCCCACCCCTAATTTCCCAGATGGCGGTTAAGAGTTGACCACATTGCGGGGTGTCTGGAGTCACAGGTAGGTCAAACCCAGCCCTAAAAGACATTAGTGAATTAGTTGAGTTTTAATGACAATCCACAATAAATATATGATCACCACGATACCAGACTTTCATTCCAAATGTTTGCCGCGGTGGGATTTCAATCCACGTCCCCAAAGTGTTAACCTGGGTTTCTAGATTACTGTTATAGTGACATCACCAGTACACCGTCAGGATCCAAATGAGGATTAGGAATCGGCACAGGCTTGGTGGGCCGAAGGGCCTGTTCCTGTGCTGTATTGTGTTGTTGTGTTGCATTCTTTCCCTTTAACCTGGCTCTGGTCAGTACTTGATGTACATGTAAAGGAAAACAGGGGAAATAATAAATTGCCTCAAAGGTAGTGTCAGCAGTTTGATTATATTAACTCCAAATTAATGACTGCAGGTACAACTCCCATCGACAAGAATTTAATCTAAATGATTTACACATACTCATTAAATCGATCCCAGTTGTAAAATGCAATCTGCTGGGCTGGATCATCAACAATATGTCTGCCTGAACAGCCCTCACCTCCAAGGGAATGACTTCATGCCTTCAATCATGCAGCTCTTGAGAAAAGTCAAACGCTGTGAAAAGTTCATTAACTTTAGGTCAGCCATCAAAACTGGAGATGGAGAAATTGCCAGCAAGTCTAAATCAGTGAATTCATGAACTGACACCAAACCCCAGAGAATGTGGCAGGTCTAGAACTGCAGCTAATATACACACAAACCCACCCTGATGCAGTCCCTGCCCATATGCAACAAGACCAGGAACATTTTCTTCTTAGGCTGATAAGAACAGTTGTGCCACACAAGTGCCAGGCAACGATTACCTCCAATCAAAGACAATGTAGCCATCTCGTACAGCTTGATATTCTGTAGTATTACCATTGCTGTATACCCCATTATCAACTTCCTAGGATTATCATTGACCAAAAACTGACTGGACCAGCCATATAAAGAGCAAATCAGAACTAAGGAGTTCTGTAATCAGTAACTGAGCTCCTGGCTCGCCAGTGTCTGTCCACCATTTACAAGGCACAAATTAGGGGTAACGGTAGACAAACAGGAGGCTGGAAGAACACAGCAAGCCAGGCAGCATCTGGTGGAAAGGAGCAGTCAACGTTTCAGATATTACTCTTCTTCAGGACTGGTTAGGACAAGTTAGGTGTATGATGGACTGCTCTATATTTATAGCTCCAATGACATTCGGAATGCTCTACACCATCCAGGACAAAGAAACCTGTTTGATCAGCAGCCTGTTCACAATTTATACACTCACACCCTTCATCACCAGTTCACAACGGCATTATGTGTGTAACATATACAAGATGATCTGTAGAAATGTTCCTTTGACAGCTCCTTCCAAGCCTTTTGTCACCTAGGAGGATAAAGGCAGCAGGGACATGGGAACGCCACCACCTTCAAGCTCCCCTCCAAGCCACTCACTATCCTGACTTGGAAGTATACAACCATTCCTTCCGGCCAATGGGTCAAAATCCAGGAATTCCCTCCCTAATGGGTGCCCCTACACCTGATGGACTACAGTTGACTATTATGGTTCAGGAAGTCGACTCAGCATGACCTTCACAAGGGAATTAGTGGTAGAAAAGAAATGCTGAGCCACTTTCCTTTAGTTTTGGTTAGGGCTGGTCAGTCGGTTGGTTGCTGGTTACTTCAGGTTTGTCGCCAGTTTGTTGTTGCTTTTGGCCTATTTCCAATCTTTGTGACACTACTGTATGTAACACAACATTGTGCGTCTTCCTGCAGATTAGTTGCACAAGAGGGGGCAGGTAAAATGTGATAGTTGGTAGCTCCTCTCTGAGTCAGAAATTGTGTGTTTGAGCCACAGACCAGAGAAACCAGCACATAGTCTCTGTTGACACTCATTGAAGTATCAAGTGAGTGCAGCACAGTCACAGAATAAAAACCGAAAGAACTGTGGATGCTGCAAATGAGAAACAAAGACAGAATTTGCGGGAAAAGCTCAGCAGGTCCGGCAGCATCTATGAAGAAAAAATCAGAATTAACGTTTCGGGTCCGGTGACCCTTTCTTAGAACTCAGTCACAGAACCTGTCTTTTACGGGTGACCCATCACGTCCAGTCCCTCTACACCTGCATTCCCCATGCAGATGGCCTTAAGGCCCTCCGCTTCTTCCTGTCCCACAGGCCCGACCAGTCCCCCTCCACTGACACCCTCATCCGCTTAGCCGAACTCGTCCTCACACTCAACAACTTCTCTTTCAATTCCTCCCACTTCCTACAGACAAAGGGGGTAGCCATGGGTACCCGCATGGGCCCAAGCTACGCCTGCCTCTTTGTAGGTTACGTGGAACAATCCCTCTTCCGTACCTACACCGGCCCTAAACCCCACCTCTTCCTCCGTTACATTGATGACTGTATCGGCGCCGCCTCGTGCTCCCACGAGGAGCTCGAACAGTTCATACACTTCACTAACACCTTCCACCCCAACCTTAAGTTTACCTGGACCATCTCTAACACCTCTCTCCCCTTCCTGGACCTCTCTGTCTCCATATCGGGCAACCACCTAGAAACCGATATTCATTTCAAGCCCACCGACTCCCACAGCTACCTAGAATACTCCTCCTCCCACCCACCTTCCTGCAAAAATGCCATCCCCTATTCCCAATTCCTTCGCCTCCGCCGCATCTGCTCCCAGGATGAGGCATTCCACTCCCGTACATCTCAGTTGTCCTCGTTTTTCAAGGACCGTAACTTCCCCTCCTCGGTGGTCGAGAACGCCCTCAACCGTGTCTCCCACATCTCCCGCACCTCATCCCTCACACCCCGTCCACGCAATAAGAACCAAAAAAGAATCCCCCTCGTCCTCACGTACCACCCCACCAACCTCCGGATCCAACGCATCATCCTCCGACACTTCCGCCATCTGCAATCCGACCCCACCACCAAAGACATCTTTCCCTCCCCACCTTTATCTGCTTTCCGGAGGGACAACTCTCTCCGTGACTCCCTTGTCCGCTCCACACTCCCCTCCAGCTCCACCACACCCGGCACTTTTCCCTGCAACCGCAGGAAGTGCTACACCTGCCCCCATACCTCCTCCCTCACCCCTATCCCAGGCCCCAAGAAGACTTTCCACATCAAGCAGATGTTCACCTGCACATCTGCCAATGTGGTATACTGCATCCGCTGTACCCGGTGTGGCTTCCTCTACATCGGGGAAACCAAGCGGAGACTCGGGGACCGCTTTGCAGAACACCTACGCTCGGTTTGCAGTAAACAACTGCACCTCCCAGTCGCGAACCATTTCAACTCCCCCTCCCATTCCTCAGACGACATGTCCATCCTGGGCCTCCTGCAGTGCCACAACGATGCCACCCGAAGGTTGCAGGAACAGCAACTCATATTCCGCTTGGGAACCCTGCAGCCCAATGGTATCAATGTGGATTTCACAAGTTTCAAAATCTCCCCTCCCCCTACTGCATCCCAAAACCAGTCCAGCTCGTCCCTGCCTCCCTAACCTGTTCTTCCTCCCACCTATCCCCTCCTCCCACCTCAAGCCGCACCTCCATCTCCTACCGACCAACCTCATCCCGCCCCCTTGACCTGTCCGTCCTCCCTGGACTGACCTATCCCCTTCCTAACTCCCTACCTACACTCACCTTTCCTGGCTCCATCCCCGCCTCTTCGAACTGTTTGTTTCCTCTCCACCTATCCTCTCCTCTATCCCTCTTCTATCCGCCTCCCACTCTCTCCCTATTTATTTCAAAACCCTCTTCCCCTCCCCCTTTTCTGATGAAGGGTCTAGGCCCGAAACGTCAGCCTCTCTGCTCCTATGATGCTGCTTGGCCTGCTGTGTTCATCCAGCCCTGCACCTTGTTGTCTCTTCTTTCTTATTTTCCCATCTTTACTCCCCAGGGTCTTTGAGAGAAGATGAATGCACTGGATTCTTTGACAGCTGTTTCATATTAAAGGTGGAAAACTTGAGAAGATTCTAAGGGCTGTTGTGGTGCAGTGTAGTGTCCCTACCTCTGGAGCAAGAAACACGGCTTCAAGTCCCACCTGCCCCAGAGATGTGTAATAACATCTCTGAACAGGTTTCTTAGAGAGAAAAAAAATAAGAGTAGAAGCATTCTAAGGGCTCTTGTGGTGCAGTTGTACTTTCCCTACATCTGTACCAGGAGGCCTGAGTTCAAGTCCCACCTACTCCAGAGATGTATATGGTAATAGCATCTCTGAAAAAGTTGATTTTAAAACAAAGCATTAGGGGGATTTTACTGTATAATCTACAAAAATGCCACAGCCTTAACCTAAAAGCGTACACAACATTTTAAACACGTCCTGTTGAGCGGATTTCACATCGCTGAAAGAAAGCCATCTCCATTCTGTTGTATACCACAGATGGTACATGAAAAAGTTAAGTAAGTTCCAACTATCAGGATATAAAGCAGTGTTCCTGAGAGGAGCTGATCAGATCTCCACAGGTTCATCAGAATGCGTACAGGGTTTCAGTGATTGTTAACAGCAAATAGCTAAAGTAACAAAGTGTAATTTCTCTTAAATTGAACCTTAATCTCATAAGAGGCAAGCATGTATCTTACATGTATTGTAGCTAGTTATTAAGTAATATGTAATAAAACTTGTGACTGTTCATTAAGATTGAGCTTGTTTCTGCCAACAGCTTCTTATGGTATCTTTCCCCACGTGGTATCAGAAGCCGAGAGTAATGTGAGGAAGGAGCATTGGTGGCAGCAAATCTAACAAAGACATCCCAGATTGCCTCAAACATTATAAACTGGGCACAGTAGTGAGGCTTTTACTTATTATAAGATATTGCCTCTTTAGGAGATGGAAGTTATTTTTATTCAGGTTAAAAGATTCCAGGTAACATTATCAAAGTTGGACATTTGCTTGAGTAATTGAAAGCAACATGTGCTTTTTCATTCTCATTTCTTAATCATGTCATCCCAACAGCCCCTCCCCCCATTTTATACACTGAGCCACAGAGTCATACAGCATGGACCATTCAGTCCATCTAGTCCATGCCTACCAAGTTTCCCAAACTAAACTAATCCCTTTTGCCTGTGTTTGACTCATATCCCTCTAAACCTTTTCTATTCATCTACCTGTCCAAATGTCTTTTATAAATTGTAACTGGACCTGCATCTACCACTTGGGGAGGTGATGGCCTAGTGATATTATCACTGGACTGTTAATCCAGAGACCCAGATAATGTTCTGGGAACACACGTTTAAATCCCACCATGGCAGATGGTGAAATTTGAATTCAATAAAATATCTGGAATTAAGAATCTAATAATGACCGTGAATCCATTGCCCATTGTTGGAAGCACCCATCTGGTTCACTAATGTCCTTTAGGGAAGGAAACTGCCATCCTTACATGGTCTGGCCTACATGTGACTCCAGACCCACAGCAATGTTGTTGACTCTGAACTGCCCTCTGGGCAGTTAGGGATGGGCAATAAATGCTGCCTAGCCAGCGACGCCCTCATCCCATTAAAGAATATGTAAAAAAAACTTCCTCTAGCAGTTCATTCCACGTTCGAACCACTGTCTTTGTGTGAAAAAGTTGCCCCAGTGGTTCTACTGAATTATTCAATAAAATTAATTACTACCTTACAACCAACTCCAATTCATTTTTAAAACAATTCAGAGTCTGTTTCAACTGCTGTGACAGAAATTGTACATTCTTATCAATTTTATGCAGGAAAACTCTGAGCATTAGCATTTAGGGTAGCTAAAATGCTGTATTACTGTATGTATACTGTGTACCTATGAATTATTTCAGTCTTGGTGTAGCGGTGCTATTCACTACACCCACAAGACCTTCCCTGTCACTCTGTAAAAGGAAGAAATGGTCTTCTAGGATTTAAACATGAAGAGAGCTCCTCCAAAGACCTGGTCAGAGGGTAACCCCCTGAATGTAACACGAAATCACAGGCTCAAAAGTGGCAGATTTGATCCCAGCCTGTGTGAATCTCAGGTCAGGGACAAAAACTAGGCTCTGATTCTTTAAGGATGGAGGAGGGGATAAATAGCAGTGTTTCCATCCCTGAATATTATTTCGAGGTGCAGAAACATCCAGAAACAACCTTGGTGTCTAATCCAACAGTACATGGCAGACTTACTGTCAGTTTCCACTCTATCAATGGAACCAGTTTGGTGTGAGTGAGGAAATTCTCTTCGTGACTACAGACAGCCACATGTCTTTATTTAGGCAAAGAATAGACGAAGACAGAACTGTTGTGTTATGTGTCAAAATTATTATGTGGTGCACATTTATTCCCATCATATCATTACTATATTGCAGCACATGACCTGAGGGTATAATGGTCTCAGGCTCCATCTTGACTGGGGCCTCTTGGAGCATGACGTTCTGAAGGAAGCATCCCACTGTCTGTGATTAAATAGTTTAGTATTGGCCCAGACACTGAAGTGCCTGTGAAGAATAAATGTGTGTCAGGAACTGTATTAAGCATCTGTGGAGTGTTTCACTATCATATTAGCAAGGTCTAGTTCTTATTTTCAGGGAGCTATCATAAGGTGGCAGATCAGGTACAAACAACTTTGCTGGAGACAAAGCCCACATCATGGTGGTTATTCAAGAGCTTGCATTACGTAGCACCTTTCATCATATCAGGCTACTGCAAAGCACCTTAGCCCATAAATGCAGTGTTTTTAGTGTTCTGGTGCAGGAAAGTTGGCATCTAAATTGTGCAAAGCCAGCTCCCACAAACAGCAATGAGATAATCTTTGACTAGGGCACTAAAGATAACTCTTCTGTTCTTCAAAATAGTGCTTGCAGATATTTTTGGGTCCACATGAGGGGGTGGTGGGGATTTGGTTTAGGACCTCAATTGAAAGACATTATTGTCTACAGAGAGGTACTCTCTCAGATTAGTTATTCCCTCAGGTTAGTACTCCCCTAGGTCAATAATCCCCCAGTAACAGCTAGTAACTCCCTCAGGTTAGTTACTCACTCAGGTTAGTTAAATCCTTCAGTTAGTTACTCCCTCAGTTAGTTACTCCCGCAGGTTGGTTTTCCCTCAGTTAGTTACTCTGTCAGGTTAGTACTCCCTCAGTTAGTTTCTCTGTCAGTTAGTTACTTCGTCAGGTTGGTGCTCCCTAACATTAGTTACTCCATCACTTTGTTACTCCCTCAGATTAGTGCTCCTCAGATTAGTTACTCCTTCAGATAGTTATTCCGTCAGATAGTGATTCCCTCAGTTAGTTACTCGGTCAGGTTAGTACTACCTCAGTTAGTTACTCTGTCATTTAGTTACTCCGTCAGGTTGGTGCTCCCTAACGTTAGTTACTCCCTCACTTTGTTACTCCCTCAGATTAGTGCTCCCTCAGATTAGTGCTCCTCAGGTTAGTTACTCCTTCAGATAGTTATTCCATCAGATAGTTATTCCCACAGTTAGTTACTCGGTCAGGTTAGTACTCCCTCAGTTAGTTACTCTGTCAGTCAGTTACTCTGTCAGTCAGTTACTCAGTCAGTTACTCCCTCAATCAGTTACTCCCTCAGATTAGTGCTCCCTCAGATTAGTTATTCCATCGGATAGTTATTCCCTCAGTTTGTTACTCCCTCAGAGTACTTTCTCCTTCTCTCCCTATGTGCTGTAGATTCCCGAGACTGCCTATGGAACTATTACCTGTTTCCAAGGTGAGAGGTCTACCCATAGCTTACACTAAAAGTGCAGTCAAAGACGAGAGATTCTAATAAGACCAACTCTCCAAACTGGAATGAGGATGCCATTCCCAACTGAATCCAGCAGAACAGCAAAAGTGCCCTTTTACATAAGTGAATTGAAATAATAAATGCATTATGCTTTGAAAATGTTATTCAGTGCAGACAAGGGGCTGTGTCATCTCCTCTGTCTGACCTCCGTGGGTGAGGGACATTTAAAATGGAAGTGGGAGTTTAATTACTGAAGCCCCGATTGTCTTATTGCTGGAAGGTGAAACCGTGTTATCACTAAACAGGCAGAATGAGGAGAAGTGGGAAAGCAGGTGAAAGGCAATGGAAATGTCAATATTATTAATATAAATAACAGAAGTTTAACTCAAAATAGGAGGTTAGAAATTTAACTCAGGCTGTGCAAAGGAGTAGGGAATTAGATTGCCTGTTGGGACTTTTCTGGATAGCCTGTATCTTTTATGTATCTCTGCCCTCTATCGTCATTCATTATAAAGAGCCAGTTTCACAAGCATAATGGTCTATCAAACCTGCCCCACACCCATAATGTATGGGGCATTGTGGCAAGAAATTTCGACACAACGGTCCATCCAGCAGTGAACAGATGGCATCAATTATAAGGGAAATATTCTAGAAGATTCCTTTCTGACACTTCTAGGCGAATGCCAATCTGTAATCTGTAAAGATAACTATAAGATGTGATCTTTACCTCACTCAAAATATGGTCCTGCTCCCTGCATTATTCAACAACTGCTCGCTCCCATATTCCAAACTCTAAACGTGACGTTATCTAACTCTCTGCTGCCTTCATCCTAGCTCACACCAAGGCTTGTTCATTGATTGCCGTTTGCTGATCAAGATTTACTCTTGGTCCAACAATGCTTCAAGTTTTTAATTCTTATCCTGCTTTATAAAATTCTCCATGTTTTCACTTCTCTCTGTAATCTCCTCTAGTCCGCTACACTTTTCAGGATCTCTATGTCCTTCATCTTTGGCTTTTTGAGTATCCATAACTTCCATCACTCTAACCTGGGCCCAAGGCTCTGAAATTCCCTTCAGAAACTTCCCCATCTTTCTAACTCTCCTTTAAGACATTCCATTGAGCCTGTTTCTCCTTGTTTGAACTTTGGGTCATCATCTAGAAGCTTCTTAGGTGCTCAATGTTTTCGATATTCCTCCAAAGCACCTTGGGAAATTCTACCATGTTAGGGATACTCCTTAAATTCAAGTTGTTGTTGTTGTGGTCTGAGGGAACAGGTCTTCAGCTTTTCTGAATCCTTTTAAAGTTAGCCAATGCCTGTTAAAGAGGAGGAAACACCACAGGAATAATGGATTGAGACATGGCTGCTGTGGACTTGCAGATTGTGCTCTCTGGATTTCTGATGTTGCCTTGGAAATCCCAATGTAGACAAACAGCAATGGGAGTTTGATCTTTTACTACCAATATGAAGAATTGGTCAGAGAGTTAGAGAGTCATACAGCATGGAAACAGACCTTTCGGTCCAACTCGTCAATCCTGACCAAGTTTCCCAAACTAGTCCCATTTGCCAACATTTGGCCCATATCCCTCTCAACCCTTCTTATTCATATTCCCATCCAGATGTCTTTTGAATATTGTAACTGTACCTGCATCTACTACATCCTTTGACAGGTTAAATACAACATGGTGGCTCAGCGGTTAGCACGGCTGCCTCACAGTGACAGGGCCCCGGGTTTGATTGCAGCATTGGGAGACTGTCTGTGTGGAGTTTGCACATTCTCCCTGTGTCTGCATGGGTTTCCTCCAGGTGCTCCAGTTTCGTTCCACAGTCCAGGGAAGTGCAGGCTAGGTAGGTTGACCATTCTAAATTTCCGACAGTGCCCAGGGAAGAGCAGTTTAGATGGATTGACCATATTAAATTGCTCACAGTGCCCAACGATGTGCAGACTAGGTGGATTAGCCATGGGAATTAAAGGGTTGCGGGGATAGGGTATGGTTGGGATAGGGTCTGGGTGGGATGGTCTTCAGACGGTTAGTGTAGTCTTAATGGGCTGAATGGCCTGCTTCCACACATAGGGCTTATATGAGTAGCAAGTGTTTATACACAAGGGTATGGCATAATGCCAGAGAAGATTCAACAACCTCACTGGATTTGACAAGGTAATAAAACTCTCTTATTCCATCCTCACATCCCTATCATGTGTTCACTGTCTTACAAGCCCTTCAATATTCCTTGGAAAAATGTCTTTAGAACTGACATTGGCAACACTGCTATGAACATTTTCTACCACATGACCAATTTGTTCTCTCCACCCCACTCAGGACTATTACAAACATGCACCTTGCTTTCTCTCAGAGGCTTGTTCACAACGCCAAATGGAAAACTGAATAGGATGATGAATGGTCAGTGTTTTTTCAGACTTGGAGGTAAGAATGGAGAGGGTGTTTCCCAGATGCTTTCAGAAGATACAAAACTCAAGAGATAAAGCAAACAATGAGCAGGATAGTTAACAGAATCCGGGAGGGCAGAGACAGAGAAAGCAGATGAAATTTAACACAGGTATAAAGTGGCAGATTTAGTGGAAAGAATAAATAGGTGCCAAATCAAATGGTGCACTTTTTAAAGGGGGTGCAGGAACAAACAGACCAAAAGTTGTATGTAGACAAATCTTTGAAAGGGACGGGACATATTTGGGGCCTGTTTTAAGAAGTAGGCAATCCTTGGGCTTATTAATGGTGTAGAAATGTGAGGAATTCACACTAAACATTTATAAAGCTCTGATTAAGCATCAGCTACATCATTGTGTTCAAATCCAAGCACCCTGACTTTAATAAGGATGTCCCAGGGTTTGTAGACAGCACAGAAGAGACTTTATATAATATTTTCAGCAACAAGTGCTTCAGTTATGCAGGTTGTTGTTCTTAGAGAAAGCTAAACAGTGACTCAGTACTGGGATAGCAAAATCTAGAAGGCTTTTGACAGTGTAAATGTCAAGAAATTTCTTCCGACGGCAGAAGGATTGGGAACTAGAGGAGACAGATTTGAGGTGATTGGTAAAAATACTGGAGACTACTTGAAGATATTTCTTTTTACTCAGAAAGTTGTTATGATCTGGAATAACTGCTGCCTGAAATGTTCAGGAAGCAGGTTTGTTAGTGACATAAAGAAATTGATAAATACATAAAAGGAAAATAATTACAAGGTGATGGGGTAAAACGCAGGCAAGTGGAACCAATTGGATAGCTTTTTAAAGAACTGACCATGATGGGCTGTTTAGGTTCAGTCTGCATGGCATGATGATTTTGTGTATGTCTGGACCATCTCCTGAATTCAAATATTTCCTGATCACCAGGTCTTGGTGTCTAACGCATGCATTTGAGCAGGTACTTTGACTCTGCAGATTGTTGTGAAAATTTCAGAGTGAACACTTGCTTCTTCAGGATACCAATGCTTCCATTCTACTCTGTTCTGACACAGGTCAGCCAATTTTCAACACAAAGGTGGCACATTGGCTCAATAGTTAGCACTGCTGCCTCACAGCACCAGGGATCTGGGTTCAATTCCAGCTTTGGGCAATTGTGTGTGGAGTTTGCACATTGTCTCCATGTCTGCGTGGGTTTCCTCCCACAGTCCAAAGATGTGCAGGCTAGGTGGATTGGCTATGCTAAGTTGCCCATAGTGTTCAGGGATGTGTGGATTAGGGGAATGGGTCTGGGTGTGAGGGTCTGTGTGGACTTGTTGGGCCAAAGGGCCTGTTTCCATGCTATAGGGATTCTATGGCAGTATATTAATGTTGTTTCTTTCTCTCTCTACAGATGCTGTCAGACCTGCTGAGTTTCATCCAGCACTTTCTGTTTTGGCCCCAAATGTTCCTCATTGCTTTTCAAAGTAAATGACGATCTGAATCATTTAGCTTCATGAAATGGGATCACTCACATCACAAGAGGCATTCAGGCTAATCTTTCAATGCTGTCAACAATTCTTACTCTCTCAGTTTTTGTTGCCTGTAATAAGTGGATCCCAAACCAGATGGCAAAGTGTCAACCTGGAATGTAATCATTTTCTTGATAGTTTATTCATTTATTTACAGAATGCAGCATATCTGCCCATCAACCTAGAGTTCCAGCAGTCCCCCTTTATATGTGCTCAAAATATTTAATCAATATCCTTCACCTATTTATCCTTGATCTTAAATCTACAACTAATGTAAGATGTCACCCGTTCAATGCTAACACACCTTGATTAACTTTTGTTTTCCAGGTAAGAATCTTTATGACAGAGTAGAGGACACTGGTTTTCTGTAGTAGAAGAATAAGAGAACATGGCGAGTTTTCCCAGCAGCCTGTGGGTTCTTGTCAAGCAGCCAATGAGATCAGACTTGGTGTTGAACTTGTGAAGATAGTGTCAGGCCCAGTTATTGAATTCTCTTCACAAGTTGAAAACACAGATGAACATCTGGCTTTACTTCTGGTTCCAGTTGATGTAACAATGTTGATATTTAGAAATGATCACAGTTCCCATACCCATGATGATAGACTGGCAGGCAAAGAAATCGTATATCTTGTCATTAGAATTGCTCTTCTATAAGTTCGATCAGCCAGAAGTTCAATACAGACAATTACGATAGCTTTTTGTTCAAAATTGTTTTGTTAAACACCAGAGTATATGCACATATCAATAGTAATGACTGCAGAATCATATCATGTGGGGGAGGTAGGTTCAACTGAGGCCGTCAGGAGTGCACACAAACAGAAATTGCTGGAAAAGCTCAGCAGGTCTGCCAGTATCTGTGGAGAGAAATCACAGTTACCGTTTTGGGCCTGGTGACCCTTCCTCAAGACCTTCCTCAGACCCTTCCTCAGTCCATAAGACCATAAGACCATAAGACATAGGAGCAGAAATTAGGCCATTCGGCCCTTCGAGTCTGCTCCACTATTCAATCATGGCTGATAAGTTCCTCAACCCCATTCCCCTGCTTTCTCCCCGTAACCCTTGATCCCCTTGATAATCAAGAATCTATCTATCTCAGTTTTAAATGTACTCAATGACCTGGCCTCCACAGCCTTTTGTGGCAGTGAATTCCATAGGTTCACCACTCTCTGGCTGAAGAAGTTTCTCCTTATCTCTGTTCTAAAAGGTCTTCCCTTTACTGTAAGGCTGTGCCCTTGGGACTTAGTCTTTCCTAGTCAGCAGGGCATTGGATGATATTTAACAGAAGCAATGTGCAAGGGAATAAATGGCAGGAGATTGGCACTAGCGAATGATGTTAGTGTAGGCATGATGGGCTGAATGGTCTCTTGCACCATTAGAATTCTGTGATTCTGTAATGTTTTTAATGGGTCATCACACAACCTAACTCATCGTGGGTTCCCAGATACAACAGAACACTCAATATCACCACAATTGACAAAGGCTTACTCTAAGATTAATTTCTCTGCATTCAATGAACAGTACCACAAACAGGATAAAGGGCTGGGATAACTTCTCCCTATATTCCCTCATTCCTTGGTTATCTGCAACAAGTCGCACATTTTTATAAGGGGTAATTTTAAACCCCGTTTGGGTGTTGTGACTTAATGATAGACACAAAACACCATTTCTGGCAAATTTAAATCAGAATCACAGCATCGTAGAATCCCTGCAGTGTGGAAGCAGGCCATTCGGCCCATTGAGTACCCTCCGCCCCTTCAAGGAACATCCCATCCAGTCCCAGCCCCCTACCCTTTCCCTGCAACCCTGCAGTTCCCATGGCTAATCCACCTAGCCTGCACATCCCTGGACACTATGGGACAAGTTAGCATGGGCAATTCACCTAGCCTGCACATCTTTGGACTGAGGGAGGAAACTGGAGCACCCGGAGGAAACTCACACAGACACGGGGAGAATGTGCAAACTCCACACAGACAGTCGTCCGAGGCTGGTATTGAACCTGGATCCCTAGCGCCGTGAGGCAGCAGTGCTAACCATTTAGCCACAGAAATGATAAAAATGTTAATTCACCCAACACATAATGAAATGTAAGCACAATGGAAAGTGTCACTCCCTCAGACACACACACATGCTCACACACGTACATATGCAGATGCACATACCTACGCGCAGACACATGCACATACACACACATAGATACACACACATTCATGCTAACACATGGATATCCACATACACTCAGACACACACACAGAGACACGCATACATGCATATACATGTGCACACGCACACATACACATGCATACATGTAAAAACGAATTCTAGAGATGAATTGTGAACTTTGGTTCCTGACAGAAAATCAAGAAGCAAATCATGTGGTGATATTAATCCTTGAAGGTGAAAGTGTTACTGGCTAGATGGAGTTCTCTTGTGGAGCTTTGAAGATAAAATTAGAATTTGAAAGCTTCTCAGTTCGATGGGTGATGTGGTCAAGTTTCTGTAGAAACAGATCTTTACAGATGAAGATGAATAAGCTGGTCTCTGACTGTTTGGGCTGACTGGGTGCAATGTGCAATGTTCACTTGTTGCTGGAAGATGGTCCCTCTTGTGTCCTGTCGCACTGTTGAATAACTTAACCCTGGCTAGTCATTGGATGAATAAGGTGTATTAATTCATGTCAGTTTTGATCAGTGATCACACAGTTAGTAATTTTATTATCCACATGAATGATACGAAGGTGCACAATAGAGGATGAATGGGTCCTGCTTGCGATAAACTGATTCCCTTATTCTGTTCTTTATTCAATTTCACATTTAGCGGCACTGATTCGAGATCCTGTACTTACCAGGACAATGATGGCTGTAAACTTCACAAAACTTCTTGCAATGTCAATGTCTTTTCAAAGGTACGTCCTCAATCCATGTACATTTACATGTTTGTGACTCTCCAGAAGCTTTTTCTGACATTAAGTAACACTTATTAATAAAGAAACTACAAACAAAAGCCACCTGACCTTCTGGCAGGTACTTTGGGGGAGTATAGCATCAATTATGTTATGATTCATCCTTTTCTTTTTAACAATGGAGAAATAACTATCCAATTATCTTTAGAAGGATGTTATGACTGCCACACCAGAAAAAAATCACAGCACATCAAAAGTAAGAGGTGGGGAAAGTTGTGGCTGTACAGGACATTGGTTAGGCCACTTTTGGCATACTGCGTGCAATTCTGTTCTCCTTTTGTAGGAAAGATGTTGTTAAACTTGAAAGGTTTCAGAAAAGATTTATGAGGATGTTGCCAGAGTTGGAGGTTTAAACTATAGGGAGAAGATGAATATGTTGGCATTACTTTCCCTGGAATGTCAGAGGCTGAAGGACGATCTTATAGAGGTTTATAAAATCATGAAGGGCATGGATAGGTAAATAGACAAGGTCTTTTCCCTGGGCATAGGTTTAAGGTGAGAGGGGAAAGATATAAAAGGGATCTATGGGGCAACTTTTTCACGCAGAGGCTGGAGCGTGTATGGAATGAGCTGCCAGAGGAAGTGGTGGAGGCTGGTACAACTACAACATTTAAAAGGCATCTGGATGGGTATATGAACAGGAAGAGTTTAGAGGGATATGGGCCATATGCTGGCAAATGGGACTAGATTTATTCAAGTTATCTGATTGCTAGAGATGAGTTGGACTGAAGGGTCTGTTTCCTTGCTGTATATCTCTGTGTTAATACTACTCTAAGAACTTGGAGATGAATTGATAGATTTAGATCTTCCCAAATTCTATCTATTGTTTTGTCACCATTGTTATATGCCCCACTTAAAGTCTTCCAATCACTTTAGTGCTATAAGTGCAGTGATTATATCATCATCTCCTCCACCATTAGGTGTTCAGGTCAGCTCTGCAGAATAACCCCTGTTTTATGTCTCTTCAAAATACATCACAATGAGCCAAATATTGAGCTATACAGGGTGTATGAATGTATAATCCCACACTTTGGCAACCCTCCCTTTCATCATATGTACATACATGCACATGTGCGCTGGTTAAAATTTTGGAAACTTTGAGGGAAATGATGGAAAGCTATCCTAAACTTCAGCTACAAATGTGCCAACTGGTCATTGCAGTGCTCCGTTGTTGTGCAAATTCAGCAAGGGTTGATTTCGATTGGATTGTTAAGAAATGTAAATTGCTTTTGTAAAAGAAAACAGATCGCTACTTGCCTACCTGTATGAGGAGAGGGCAGGACTGGCTCATCCCTGCTGTTGAGGCTCCGTTTCATGATGGGAGGTAATTAGAATCAAACTTCAGTGGAAATGCTTCTCTTACGTTTGCTGTTGATGAAGCAGAGTGATATCCAAGAACAGTATTCTGCATTAGTGTAGTGTCATGGAGTCATACAGCATGGAAACAGATCCTTTGGTCCCACCAGTCCGCGCTAACCAGGTTCCCAAGCTAAACTAGCCCCACCTGCCTGGGTTTGGCCCATATCCCTCTAACCCTTTCTGATTCATGTACTGATCCAAATGTCTTTTAAATGTTGTAACTGTACCCACATCCACCACCTCCTCTGGCAGTTCATTCCACATACTAACCACTCGGAATAAAGTTGCTCCTCATGTCCTTTTTAAATCTTTCTCCTCTCACCTTAAAAATATGCCCTCAAGTTTTGAACACCCCCAACCTAGGGAAAAGATCCTTGTTATTCACCTTACCTATGCCCCTCATGATTTTGTAAACCTCTATAAGGTTACCCTTTGACTTTCTACGCTCCAGTGAAAGAAGTCCCAGTCTATCCACCTATCTTTATATCTCAAACCTTCCATTCCCAGCAATATCCTGGTAAATCTTTTCTGAACCTTAATTCATGGCCTGCAAGAGTGATAGAGGCAGAAGCCCTCATAATGTTAAAGAAGTATTTAGATGCGCACTTTGCGATGACAAGGCAAACAAGGCTATGGGCCAAGTGCTGGGAAATGGGATTAGAATAGTTAGGTGGTTGTTTTTGACCAACACGGACATGATGGGCCAAAGGGCCTATTTTCCATACTGTAGACCTCTATGATTCTGTGATTTTATAGTGTAACTTCCCAAAGTGCTTCACAGAAGAGCAAATTGATAAAAAATGAGTCACACAAGGAGAGATTTGAACGAGTATTCAAACGCAAAGGATGTAAGGTTAAGCAGTGCCTTCATGTAGGTGAAAGGAGTTTGTGAGGAAAAGAAAATGTTTTGCATTTGTATAGTGCTTTTCACAATCTCAGGACAATCCAAAGTGTTTAACAACCTATTAAGTACCTCTAAAGTGGAGTCAATGCTATAATATTCATGTCATCACTGTTCCCCTCTGTACAATGCCCCACTTCTTTTATTCATTCATGGGATGCTAGGCTAGCATTTATTGCCTATCCCTAATTGCCTAGAGGGCAGTTAAGTGTCGACCACCTTGCTGTGGGTCTGGAGTCTCATGTAGGCCAGACCAGATAAAGATGGCAGTTTCCTTCACTAATTTTTTTTTGACAATCGTCAATGGTTTCATGGTCGTCATTCAACTCTTAATTCTAGAATTTTATTGAATTCAAATTCTACCCTCTGCCATGGCAGGATTTAAACCTGGGTCACTAGAACATTACTAGGGGCTCCGGATTAATAATCTAGCGATAATACCACTAGGCCATCACTTCCACCACCTGGCTCAGGTGATCTGCTCCTGAAACCTACGTCACAATTTTAGACTCAACTATTCCAGTGCACCTCTGTCTGTCTTCCATATTCTACCCATGGGATGTCCACAGCAAATCCTATTCCCTGCTGTGCTTGTTAACCTATATTTGCTCATGATAACGGACATCTATTTCTTTTTAATTCTTGCCTTAGTTTTCAAATCTGTCTATGGCCTCAAGCCTCCCTATCTCTGTGACTTCCAACTCCGCAGCTCTGCGAGATTTCCTGAAAGGGGACAGATTGGGCCTTGATTTACATTCATATCCTCGGAAAGGAAATTTCAGAGTTAATGCACTAGACTAATGAAGGCACAGCCGACGGTTTAGTAAACCCCTCTATACCTAGACCATTCTGCTGGATCTCGATTTGAGAGGGTTCAGCAACCTTCCCCCTTGCTGAGCAAGCGCCAACCCCTTTGTGTGGCCTTTGCAAATAATTGTCACATTACAAACAGCTTCCAAATCAAAGCGGCTCTGATGGAGAATTTGGAATAGAAATAAGGAGAAAAACTCATAATAGCAGGGTCTATTGTGGGTGTAACATCAATTATTAAATACTATGCTTTGATGTTTTGGATTGGGAGTGGGCTGGGGGAGGAACAGCGGAGTGTTTGAGATGAAATAACAGCAGAAGCTGATTCTTTTGGGAATGGGGCTGACTAGATTGCTGTACAGAGAGCTGGCAGGGATTTGATGGGTGGAATGTCCTTGTCCTGTGTCCTTTCTGTGCCTTTGAGTCTGTGGATTTACAATGATGCTCAACTTCAGCAAATGTATTCTAGAAATAAACTGTTATCTCAAAATTTACTTGAATGTTTTGAGATCTTCTGTTTCTGGTCTTCATGTTGGCTGGGTACGTGGACAATGCCACCACAAGGTGGAGCATTGCATGTGCATATGCAGGACCAGGGTTCAAATTCTAAAGCCACATCCACTAATGCACCATATGCAAATAAACTGTCCAGTCCCAAAGAAATGCAAGTGCATTTTGGAGGAGCCTTCAAAATTTGAACTGTGTTTGGAGGTTTGTACAGATCATTTTTGCAGTATTTTAATCAATCTCATGTACTTTACCATCTGGGTTGTAGCATTTTGTCCTGCTGTTTTTCAACTGTGCTGAAATCAGTGTGACTACACTTTGTAATGAATCATTGACATTGAAGTTCATCAGCTTTTGTTCCTTGATGGATATTTTCTAGTCAGCCTGTTCAAAGGTTCCAGAACAGGTGGGACTTGAACCTGGGCCTCCTGGCTCAGTGAGAGGGACATGATCACTGCACCACAAGAGCCCTGTGTCACTTGAATGACTTGTGCATTGCATCTTTTTGAAAGTCCATCACCTGTCCCTTGCTGTTTTAGGTGAGGCACAGATGGTTCACAGTGACCATTTTAATGACAGCATTGGGTAAAGACGCTCTGTTTTCTGTCCATCTATCTCTAACCAGGTTGCATCTTACACCCAGGTTGAGGAGCCAGACAGACAACCTGCTCCGTTCTTTCTGCCAATGTTGACCATTAGACAGTGTGGATGTTAAGTGGGCAAATGACTCAGCCTCCAGTGTTTCAACTCCTCTCACTAATCTCTTGCAATTATAACTTGCTTTTGATATTTTAAAAAAAAAGCATGGATGCTATAATGTCAAATTGTTTACTCGCTGATTGTTAACCATATTTTTGTAGCCAGCCATCGTTCGCATCATTCTTTCCCTCTTATAAATAGGAAATATTTTTGTTCCACTATTACAGACTGATGCAATGTGATTGTTATTGTGCTGGCTCTGCTCTGCAGCTGCTTTTGTGAGTGAGCTCACTTTGTAGTGGGCACTTTGTAGTGTAGGATCTACACAAAAACTTAGGCTCTTTATTCAGGCTGAAGCTCAGCATTAAGTATTAAAGGAGTGGTGGTATTCCTTTAGTTTAGATGAGCTGCAGAACTGAAACCTCTTCTCTCCATTCTGGTTAAAGACTGCACGTGCAATCTGAAAAACGATAGGACACCTTCTGTCTGTCTTAGGTGCGGTAGCCCTGACCTGGTCAGGAGCAATTGAATCTGAGCCTGCAGGTTGTACTTTCAAATTTTTCTTCTTTATTGCAAAAATACACTTCGTTCATAAAAAATATCTTTATCTAAAGCAGTTCAGTGCAGTCTTTGTGAGTCATGTAAAACATTCCCTGCATTTGGAAAACCTAAGGCACTGCTTGCTGATACAGGATACTATTTACATATATTGAGGCAATAAGGGGTCTGACAACTGAATGGAGCCTCGTTATACTTTGGCGGAAAGGCTCAGACGGTGGTCTTTCCCCACTGCACCTTGGTGGCAGCTGCTCCAAGCTTTAGTGCATCCCTCAGCACATAATCCTGGACCTTGGAATGTGCCAATCTGCAACACTCTGTCGAGGCCAACTCTTTACATTAGAAGACCAACAAGTTTCGGGCAGACCAAAGAGTGTATTTCACTGAGTTGATCATCATCCAGGCACAGTTGATGTTTGTCTTGATGTGCATCCAGAGGAACAGACTGTAGAGCAGAGTTCTGCGTCGTGGCGCTGCTTGGGACGAACCTCGACAAAGGTCACTGCATCTCTCCCAGACCTTCTTTACAAAGGCACATTCCAGAAGGAGATGAGTGAGAGTCTCTTCTCCAGCACAGCTGCTTGCAGGGCAGTGTGCAGTGGTGTGCAGAGAGTGGGCATGCTGTCAAATCCCACTGCAGATACCTGAGCACAATAACCAGGCTGACATTCCAGTACAAGTCTGAGGGAGAGGGCTGCACTGTTGGTGAGGTATCTTTCAGCTGACACCTGAAGCGTCAGGAAGGTGTAAAACTTTCCAAGATGTTATTTTGAAGAAGAAGGCCGAATAGTGAGGTGACCAGTGTCCCAAAGTGTCCTGACAATATTCATCACGCTACAAACCTCATTATAGGAAGGATACTATTACATTGGGAAGGGTGCAGAAAACATTTACTGGGATGTTGCCGGGGTTGGAGGGTTTGACCTATAAGGAGAGACTGGATAGAAGGGGATTTTCCCTGGAGTGTCGGAGGCTGAGGGATGACCTTGTAGAGATTTTTAAAATCATGAGGGGCACAGATAAGGTGAATAGCCAAAGTATTTTCCCCAGGGTAGGGGAGTTCAAAACTAGAGGGCACAGGTTTAAGGTGAGAGGGGAAAGATTTAAAAGGGATCTAAAGGGGCAACTTTTCACACAGAGAGTGGTGCATGTATGGAATAAACAGCCAGAGGAAGTGGTAGACATGGGTACAGTTACAACATTTAAAAGACATTTGCTCAAGTATATGAACAGGAAGGGTTTAAAGGGCTACAGGTCAAACATAGGTGACAGGCTAATAGTATTATCACTGGATTGTAATCCAGAATCCCAGGTAATGCTCTGAGGACCTGAGTTCGAATCCGACCACAGCAGATGGTGGAATATGAATGCAATAAAAATCTGGAATGAAGAGTCTAATGATAACCATGAATCCATTGTCAATTTTCAGGAAAATCCCATCCGGTTAACTAATGTACTTCAGGAAGGGAAACTGCTCCCCTTACCTGATCTGGCCTACATGTGACTCCAGGCCCACAGCAATATGGTTGACTCTTAACTGTGGGATGGGCAATAAATGCTGGCCTAGCCAGTGACACCCTCATCCCATGAATGAATAAAACAAAGTCCAGTTTTGGAAATCTGGTTGGCACAGATGAGTTGGGCTGAAGGGTCTGTCTCTGTGATGTGTGACTCTATGACTTAGTCAATGCCTTATTGCAGGCTGTGGGATCATGCTGTGGGCAGGTTATCTGCTCTGTTTTCAACAACATAACAGGCACTGCAGTTAAGGAAAGGGGCTCCATTGGTTATAAAAATTGTTTTGGGACAACTTGAGTTTGTGAGAGGCCCCATTAAGATTTAAGCTTGCTGGTTTCACAATGTCCATAACAAAGTAGTCTGGATGCTTGCTGGCACAGGATGACAATGTTTGAGCACTCTGCACTCCAGTGGGAGGGTGAAAATGTCACTCACACAGTGGACAAGTGTCAGAGATGTTTCAATCTGATAAGTTTAAAATGATTCGGATGTGGAATGGGCCACAGGATGGTCAATGATTGCTGTGATCAGGTTATATGGCCTGTTCTCTCATCCTGTGCCAGATATATAGTTAAGATCTCTTCCCACTCTAATATCAGTGCTTTAAAATAAAGATGATTCTCAGAATGCAGCAAATCTTGACCGTTGGAATTTTCAAATGAACTTTGACTCACATTTTTTCTTCAATTTAATCTTTTACACAAGGCCCACTGTTTCTCGAGTGTTCATTTTTACGGTACTCTTATATTATACTTTCAAAGTGTTATTTTTCTTGCCAAGATGAAGTAAAAATGGTACTTCAGCAAAATGCACTAATATTCCAGACTTATTTTGCTGCTTGCTTGGCACAGCATCAGAGAGTTGTCAGCGGACTATTGCACAGGGAACAGACAGAGTATTTGTTAATTCAGAACTCATGCTGCAAGTGGACATCAGAGACTGAGGATCCGGAGTCCAGCAACAAATTATATTTTAGAAAGGTTCACAGTGTTTGCTGGCCAGATCAAAGCTTTTTGATTAATGGGATTTGGGGGCTTGTACGTACCTTAACAGTGAAACGGCTAAGGTTAAGCAGTAACTTTGTGACTGTCATTATTTGATTAAATGAATATTGCATTTAGTACCCCTCAGGGTGAAATAGTGTTAGGGTTACGCATTTTTCATGTTGTAATAAATATGTCCACATGCATTTATCAGGCATATTGTAGCCTGAAGCAATGAGTAATCTGGCCTTATTGTGGGTCAATGATCATACTGTCATCTTGGAGCTAGAGTTTGTGTATTCAAATCCCACACCAGAAATTTGAGCATGGAAACCTAGACCAAATGTAATTTACCAAACGTAATGTAAAAAAAAAGCTTCACTGCCAGTTAAGGCCAGATGGTGATTATAGTGTTAATGTCACTGAGCTAGAAAGCCCAAGAGCCCAGGCTAATGCTGTACGGAAACAAGTTCAAACCCCACCACAGCAGCTGTGGGAATTCAACTAATAAAGCTGAAATATAAGGTGAGTCTCAGTAATGGTGACCATGAAGCTGTCTTTTATTATCATTAAAAAAGGCATGTGGTTCACTAATTAATTCAGTGAAGGAAATCTGCCATCCTTACGTCCTCGGACCTACATATGACTCCAGACTCAGAGTGATGAGGTTGACACTTAATTTGACTTGAGGGGAGGTGATGGTCTAGTGGTATTATCACCAGACTATTAATCCAAGATCCAGGTAATGTTCTGGGGACCTTGGTTTCAATCTTACTTTGGTAGATGATAAATTTTAAATACAATAAAAATCTGGAATTAAGACTCCAATGATGACCATGAAACCATTGTTGATTATCGGGGAAAAACCCATCCGGTTCACTAATGTTCTTTATGGAGGGAAACTGCTAAACTTACCTGGTCTGGTCTACGTGTGACTCCAGACCCACAGCAGTGTGGTTGACTTGGCTGCCCTCTGGGCAATTAGGGATGGGCAATAAAAGCTGGCTCAGCCAGTGACTCCCTCATCCCATGAACAAATAAAATAAAAATGCCCTTTAGCAAGTTGCTCAGTTCAAGGCAATTATTGGGCAACAAATACTGGCCCCTTTTAAGGGCAGCATGGTGGTTAGCACTGCTACCTCACAGTGCCAGGAACCTGGGCTCAATTACATCCATTGGGCGACTGTCTGTGTGGAGTTTGCATAGTCTTTCTGTTTCTGTGTGGGTTTACTCTGGGTGCTCTGGTTTCTTCGAACAATTCAAAGATGTGACGGTTAGATGCATTGGCCGTGTTAAATTATCCATAAGGTCTAGAGATGTGTAGGTTAGGTGGGACAGCCATGAGAATGCAGGGTTAAGGTGGGGGTGATGGGTCTGGGTGGGATGCTCTTCAGAGGGTCGGTGCAGATTCAGTGGGCCGAATGGCCTCTTTCCGCACTATAGGGATTCTATGATTCCTACCAGCGACGTCCATATTCCAATAAAGATGTTAAAAATTAACCATTAAGCCACAACTCTCAATGTCTCGCTATCCTTCAGCAGTGCCCAGTGCAGCTGTTGACGTCCAATCTGGTCATCCTGGGGGCAGTGGTGTCAACTGCATCGTCGAGGGGATTGGACAATCCAGTAGTGTTGACCACATCCAGACTCCTGATTGAAACAGTAAAAGACGCAAAGCTGCATGATGTCTTCAACATTCCTGCAGATGGAGTACCGTCTGTCAGTTCCAGGATGGAATTCTGATATGTGACCCACACTTTCACAGTCAGATCCAACCACATCACGCCAGCTTTGTCCTGGGCCAGATGAACTGCAGGTAGAATTAAAAGCAGGATCTCATAAGGAGCAGGTATGCAATGTTCTTATCTAACATTAGAAGAGAAACAACTCAAAGAAGGGAAACCTGAAACGGAGATGTCGCAGCTAGAATTAGCTCAGATATATTTAGAAATGAAAAAGACATCACTTTGAAAGAGAAAGAGGAATGAAAAGAACTTGAATTGGAGGAAGAAAAGAGAAATGGAAAAGGAAGAGAAAGGAAAACAGAGAGAATTGGAAAGAAAAGAAACTGGAAAGAAGAGAGCAATGGGAATGGAATTAGAATTGAGAAAGTTTGATCTTCAAAGAGAGAGAAAGAAATCACACAACATGATTATTCCAGAGAAAAGGTGAGAGTAAGAAAAAAAAGAAGAGATAGTAGCTCAGAGAATGATTCCATTTCCACCAAGGGACAGTCACCACAGAGACTCAAAGGGGAAAGGCCCTTTCATCTATAGTGGGGCTAGAGTTAAAAGTAACTTGCTGACTGTAAGATACTTTGGGACACCCGTCAATGAAGAAAGTTACTGCATCAAAGTAAATGGCGCTTACTTCTAGTTAGTTTAGCAGTATTTACGTGGCCTGTATTTGTCTGTTAACCTGAAGGCTACCCAGAGCTGTGTGATAATGAAACATTTGATTTGTTGTGGAGAATACTTCATGGAAAGGTTTATGGAAGTGCAGTGCAGTTGGGGGAATGGGAGCAGTCATTATCATCACAGCACTTGTACTTGAAGCATCCAAACATCTGTGGAATGTCTAAAACTCCAATTAAGTATGATTTATCCGAGCATTTGAAAATGTACAGATACACTGGAGCCTCCCAACTATGGAATGATAGCATGAGGACCAATTTAAACTGACGGGAGGTGAAAGATGAAAATAAACTGAAGCATTGATGGCTCTCTGTTGCTGAAAATCACTCAAGTAAGCTATTCCAAACTGCCTTCCCATAGGTCTTCTCGCACAATCCGTTTAACACAGCATGCTTCAGGGATTGTCATCAAATGACTTCCAACCATCCTGTACAGGCAAACAGTGCAATATCATATAGAGCCCTGAATGACATGGGCTGTGGAGAGAAGTGTGACAGAATAATCATAGAGCAGGGAAACTGACCCTTCAGTCCAACTTGTTCAAGTTTCCCAAACTAAACTAGTCCCATTTGCTTGCGTTTAGCGAGTGACTCACCTCCTGACTCCCCAAAGCCTGTCCACCGTCTACAAGATAAATATGAGGAATCATAGAATCCCTACAGTGTGGAAACAGGCCCTTCAGCCCAACAAGTCCACACTGACTCTCACCCATCCACCTAATATACAAACCCCTGAACACTACGGACAATTTAGCATGACTGATCCACCTAGCCTGCACATCTTTGGACTGTGGGAGGAAACCAGAGCACTTGGAGGAAGCCCACGCAGACACGGGGAGAATGTGCAAACTCCACCCAGACAGTCGCCTGACGGTGGAATTGAACCCGGGTCCCTGGCGCTATGAGGCAGCAGTGCTAACCGCTGTGCCACTGTGCTGCACCATGTCACACCGGCGTGTGACAGAGGGCTGGCCACCTCTGGAGTATCTTGAGAGGAGACTCTTGAGGAGTCTTTGTGAAGTTGTGTCTCCAGTTGGGTGCCCCCTGGCTCTGCCTTATCTCCTTGTGAGGAAGGGGTCACCTTCAGTGAAGTTCAGGTGCCTCGTCCTCCTGTTGTGGGGACATTAGTGCTGAGGACCTGTTGAGTACAGGTCAGTGTGTGTATCCAGCTGACCCTGAGATTGCTGGACCTGGGTCTTGCCATGGCAACTGTCAACTTTTGATTGTTTTGATTTTGGGTTTGATATATTATTGTCACATGTCCTGAGATACAGTGAAAAGTATTCTTTTGTGTGCCATCCAGGCAAATCATACCTTACATAGGTACATTAGGGTAATAGAATGGAATGCAGAATTTAGTGTTACAGCTACAGAGAAGGTGCAGCAAAAGATCAACCCTAATATATCAGAGGTCTGTTCATAAGTCTAATAACAGCAGGGAAGAAGCTGTTCTTGAATCTGTTGGCACATGTTTTCAAACTTTTGTATCTTCTGCTTGATGGAAGATGGTGGAAGAGAGTATAACCATAAGAGAGCATAACTTATGCATGGAAACAGCCAGATGATCACATACTTGAGGCATTTGGATCCCTATAGCATAAATGATCAAGTCCCCATTGTTATTCAGGAAAATCCGAGGGTAAATAGTGGCTGAGCCAGATGATGCCATAGATATTTCCATGGTCAAGCAAGTCCTCCAGAGCCTCTCCACAGAGGACATATTACATGTCACATTGCTGACTGCCAATGCATAATGGGAGGTCGGGGGAGGAATTGCGCTCTTTTAAAACTGTGCAGTGAAACCCATCAACTCTGTGAGATCATGGGTATCATGGTCAGTAAATGTTTCATTCTGATGTCCATTCACTCCTTGAATCTGTTGGTACATTTCTGGCTAAATAATGCAGGACGATTTCAGCTCCAACTGTAACAACATTAGGTCTATCTAAGGCCCTCCTGTTTGCAGTCCAAGTATTTCTTTATGAAATGGATAAAGAAAAGCCGTGTTAGAGTGAAGGGCACCTTTCAGAGCAGGGGTCATATATTCATGCAGACAGCAAAACATAATTGGGCTCGTGTCAGAGATTAGGGACAGATTATTTTTTTTCTCAAATATTCTTTTGTCTTGTGCCTCCCATTAATAGTTTTCCCAACTCTGTCTCTCCTGATGGGATCTAATTCTCAATGAGCGACTGTTCCACAGCTGCAGGGCACCATCTTCAGTCTCACCAACACTGTATTAACTGTAGCAACAAAACAGAAGAGCTACCGGCGATCGCCAGGCACAGCCTTCAGAAACAGGCAGCACCATGGCCCATAGGCCTCATCCCCACCCAAAGGGACCTGATCCTTGAAAGGAAATCTATTTAATACAGTTATTCCCCACCCAATTTATTCTAAGAACATAGGAACAATAGTGAGTCATTCGGCCCACCGGGTCTGCCCCGCCATTAAACATCATCATAGCTGATCAAACGCTTCAATGCCTTCTACCCACCCCATCCTCATAACCCTGTACACCATTGGTAATCAGAAATCTATCATTATTTACCTTAAATGAACTGAAAGACTGAGCTTCCACAGCCCTTTGTGGTAGAGAATTCTAAAGGTCCGCAGCACTGACTGAAAAAAATCTCATCTCCATCCTAAAAGACATCCCTTTTATTTTAAAATTGTGCCCTCTGGTTTTAGACTCCCTAACCAGGGGAATCCTGTATCTAACTGTTCTGAGGAAGGGTCACCGGACCCGAAACATTAACTCTGATTTTTTCTTCACCGATGCTGCCAGACCTGCTGAGCTTTTCCAGCAACTTCTGTTTTCATTCCTGTATCTAACCCTTTAAGTATTTTGTAAGTTTCAATAAGATTCCCTCTCTTTCTTCGAAATTCCGGAGAATACAGGCCCAGTTTGCCTAAACTCTCTTCATAGGACAGACCTGCCATCTGGGCCAAGTCTCATGAATCTTTGATATACTCTCTGTGATAATAACGTCCTTCCTGAGCTAAGTTGACCAAAACTGTAGACCATACTCCAGGTCCAGTCTAACCAAGCTCCTATACAACTGAAGTAAGACTTTGCCACTCCCATACTCAAATCCTCTTGTGACAAAGGCTAACATTCCATTTGCCTTCCCAATCTCTTGCCGCAACTGCCTGTTAGCCCTCAGTGACTTAATGTCAAGGACACCCAAGTCTCTTTGGACGTCTACACTTTCCAAACTAATATCATTTAGGAAGTATTCTGCACATCTGTGGAATTCTCTACCACAGAAGTCTGTAGAGGCCAAGTCACTGAATATATTTAAGAAAGAGTGTGATACATTTTTAGATTTTAAAAGTGCCAAGGAGAAAGCAGTTAAGATAAAGGATCAGTCATGATCATGTTAAATGGTGGAACAGGCTTGAAGAGTCAAACAGCCTACTCCTACTCTTAATTTCCACATTTCTATACAAAGAGGACAAAGCAGCTGCTACTCACTTCAAAGTCTAGCAAGTCTTGTACATTTAGTAATTTAGCAGACATCAGCCAGAGGGTGGTGAATCTGGGGAGCCCATTGCTGCAGAAGGCTGTGGAAGCCAATCATTGAGAGGATTTAAGACTGAGATAGATAGATTCTTCATTAATAGAGGGATCAAGGGCTACCGGGAGAAGACAGGAGAATCGAGTTCAGAAACATATCAGCCATGATTGAATGGTGGAGCAGACTCAATGGGCTAAATGGCCTAAATCTGCTCCTGGAATTTATGGTCTGATTGAAACATATAAGATTCCTGTGGGACTTGACAAGATAGATGCAGAGAGGTTGGATAATCTAGGGCCAGAGAGAACAATCTCGTAAAAATGAGTTGTCTATTTAGATCATAGAATCCCTATAGTGTGGAAACAGACCCTTCGGCCTAAACAAATCCACACTGACCCTCAGAGCACCCCACCCAGAAACATTCCCCTATAACCCACCTAATCTACACATCCCTGGACACTATGGACAATTTAGCATGGCCAATCCATCTAGCCTGCACATCTATGGACTGTGGGAGGAAACCGGAGCATCTGGAGGAAACCCACACAGACACGGGGAGAATGTGCAAACCCCACACAGTCGCCCAAGGGTGGAATCAAACCCAGGTCCCTGGTGCTGTGAGGCAGCAGTGCTAACCATTGAGCCATTGGGCCACCCTATTTTTTTCTATTAAGTGATTCCCAACCCAGTCAAATCATAAAGGGTTGATAATCTTTCTGGTATTCTCTAACTTTAAAAAAAAGTAAAAGGGCCCACACCCTTCATTGCCCTACTTCAAATACCTCAGTACCTCAATTCTGACCCGATTGGCCGTCAGACAACACTGCACTTCCACAGTTCTGACCCTCTGACAATGAGGTACTCCCTCAGTACTGACCCTCTGACA
>NC_063347.1:9925147-9934565 GCF_021869965.1 Rhincodon typus
TGACCCTCTGACAATGAGGTACTCCCTCAGTACTGACCCTCTGACAAAGAGGCACTTCTTCAGAACTTTGAAGACAGAGATGAGGTGGAATTTCTTCTTTCAGAGGGTAGTGAATCTGTGGAATTCTTTACTACTGAGGGCTGTCAAGGCTGGGTCATTAAATATATTCGAGATGGACAGGTTTTGAATCAGGAAGTGAATCAAGGGTCACAAGGAAAAGGCAGGAAAGTGCAGTTGAGGATTATCAGATCAACCATGACCCCATTGAATGGTGGAGAGGCCCACTTCTGCTCCTGTATCTTTAGGCCCATTACTTCACCTGGTTTGCACTCTTAAAGATAGTCAGGCATCAGAAGGTACGTAGTGCTTGTTTATGGGAAATGTAACTGGGGAGTGGAACTTAATACTGCCTGGTTGGTCTTATAATGAGCATTCATGAGATACAAATGCATGCAAATGAGCTTCCTCAAGCTTGCCATTGGGAAGACTGACCCGACTGCAAAGTTCCAAAAATTAATTGCAAAAGTTCATCCCACGGTCGAAAGTCTGATTTTTAAGTCTCCTAACCAATTACGATCCCCTGTGCTCCTTGTTTCATGTTTCTAGCGGTATCTCAAGATTTCACCCACATAATCAAATGCAGAATTGAACACACTACAGCCTCTCTACGTTGCTGCTGCAGGGATAGAATGCTTAAAGGTGGCGGATGGGATGTAGGTCAAGCAGGCTGCTTTCTCCTGGATTCTGGTACAATACATTCTACCTTTTCAACTCCCAGTTCACTCATCCTCTTCTTTCTGTCAATGTGGAGGAAACTGTAAAAGATTTCACTATAGACCTCATGATTTTAAATCACCCCCCTCCTCCCTTTCCTCAACCCAACATTTCCCTTTCTAAGCTAAAACAAAGAACTGTGGATGCTGGAAATCTGAAATGAAATTGCTAGAGAAACGCAGAACTGATGTTCTGAAGAAGGGTCACTGGACTTGAAACATTAACTCTGCTTTCTCTCTCCACAGATGCTACTGGACCTGCTGAGTGTCTCCAGCAATTTCTGATTTTACTTCCTCTTTCTAATTTCGTTTTAAGATACCCAGGAAACTGACCTCCGGGAAGCTGTAATGGATTTTTGAATATCTCTGGATTGACAAAAACTTGTGTCCTGTAATCTAAAACTTGTGATTTACCTAGAGAATATGAGGGGTCTACAGGACAGCACTGTGAAAGAGGCCCCTTCACTTGATCTGACCCTCCCAGCAATCAGCTCAGATATTGACATTGTGCACAGCTTTAGAGGCAGGTATAGTGTTGGGAACAGCACAGGATGAGTCACTGAACAAGAGTGGCCTGCAGCCTAACTGGGATGAGGGGATAGCTCATTCATTGGCTCTCTAGAGAGGCCAGGCTGTAGACAAGAGGAGATAAAAGTGATCTCCTTTGTTTTCTAAGTTAAAAGCTGATACAAAGATGAGAGTTCTAAGATTCTGAAGATTGCATGCAGGCAACCAGTGTTTCACAGCCAATACTTATGGGGCAAATGTTCTCGGGCCTGATGAATAGGGGATTAATTGTGGCATTAGCCACAGTGGTATTTCTCTTACCTGAGACTGATGGTTTTGTGCTTTCGTTGAATTACCAATTCCTGAAATATTTCACTGAGAGAGAGCTGTGTGCCATTCTACTATTACCATTCCCATGCCATCTGTCTATAGCCTGAAAAATGGAGAAAAGCCTGGACTCTTGTCTTGAAGTGGTAGTGTCTCTACCAGTGGGTTAGGAGGCCCGTGTTCAAGTCCCACCTGCTCCAGAGTTGTGCCACAACATCTCGGAACAGGTAGATTAAAAATATCTGTAATGATGTTGTCACTTTGTATGGAACATCAGAGAGTTTAGCCTCATTAAAAGTGCTATGTAAAGGCAAATTGCTGATGAAGTAGGATTCATGGATAGAAAAGGAATGATCTGTACAAGGTATTTTTTAGTAGCTTGTCTATTAGATTTTAGAAGAGGTACAAAAATTTTGTACAGGTATACTTTAACATTTGAGAAATCCCCGTGCCAGTGAGACTAAAGGTGGGTTTGAAGTTTGCAAAGATATCAAAAAACAGAACTTTCTCCTCTATGGTGAGAGCTGTTGTTGATTTGCTGTCTAACTGGCTTAGTTCACTTGGTTTCACATTAAATTCTTTTCAATTTATTGAAGGTTCCAAATGTGCTGAGTTTTCGTTGTGAACACAATGATTACAACCTTCTCCCCAAGGATTAACTGACTTTCATTTGACTCTCTTCAATTCCTGTAAGCATCTCTTTGGTAATTCTGGCTTGGGGCAGGAGTTCTATGTGAAGGAGTCAGCAAGCTGTCAGAACTGATGTACAATCAACAGATTAAGCCCTGTACTCCCCAACCCTCAGCTCTTTTACTTCAACTAAGTAAATATATCACACCATGCAGCATGCTAAATAGTGTCTTTCCTCGTTTTGGCAGATTTTCAATACATGCATACATAAAAGCTCAGCCATGTTTGACCTAAAGCTATCGGAAATATTCGTTCAAACTCCTCAAACTATTTCATTTTCACCAAAGGACAAGCTGCAAGATAAGTTTATAATCGCTTAAAAACAATGAACAGCCACTTGTACACGAATCTAAATACACAACTTCATAGCATGCTTAGACCCTGAACTCTGCATTTCCTGTTTCAAGCTTCTGTCTCCTCACTTAAGATGTGTCTTAAAACATAAGAATGCAAGAACATAAGAAATAGGAGCAGGAGTGGGCCATCTGGCCCATCAAGCCTGCTCCGCCATTCTATAAGATCATGGCTGATCTTTTGAAAACAAAAATTGCTGGAGATCACAACAGCTCAGGCAGCATCCATGGAGAGAAAGCAAACTAACCCTTCAAAACACAATGCAGGAGCAAATTTCTGCAGATGCTGGAATCTGTACTGAAAACAAAAAATATTGGCTGATCTTTTCATGGACTCAGCTCCACTCACCCGCCCGCTCACCATAATCTTTAATTCCTTTACTGTTCAAAAATCTATCTTCGCCTTAAAAACATTCAACGAGGTAGCTTCAAATGCTCCACAGGGCAGCGAATTCCACAAATTCACAACCCTTTGGGTGAAATGTTCCTCCACACTGTTGAAGAGGAACACCTCACCATTCTGAAGAAGGGTCAGCGGACCTGAAACTTTTACACTGATTTTTTCTTCACAGGTGCTGCCAGACCTGCTGAGCTTTTCCAGCAACTTCTGTTTTTGTTCCCGATTTATAGCATCTGCAGTTTTTCGGGTTTTTTTAAGTTCCCCCTCAACTCAGTCCTAAATTTGCTCCCCCTTATTTTAAGGCAATGCCCCCTGGTTCTAGGTTCACCTGCCAATGGAAACAACCTCACTGCTTGTATCTTATCTATTCCTGTCATAATTTTACATGTTTCATTCTTCTAAAGTCCAATGAGTATAGTCCCAATCTACTCAGTCTCTCCCTTACCTAGTCCTTACGATTGCCTGTCTTAACATCTCATGTGGCTAAGTGTCAAATTTTGTTTGAGGACACTTCTGCAATGCATCTTGGGGAGATATGCTCAAACGATGCTAAATAAATGCAAGTTGTTGTTTCATTAAATATCATATCTCACTAAGCTTGATTTGATTGCACCTTTTCACTCTGCAGTTAACTCCAGGAAGATGCGTGACAGCAGAGGCATAAATAAGAACAGAAATTGCTGGAGCATCTCAGCTGGCCTAGCAGCATCTGTAGAGAGAGAGATAACATTTTCTAGTCCAATGCAACACTTCTTCAGAACCCCAGTCATAGTGGTCTTGCAACGTTAACTCTGTTTCTCTCTTCACAGAAGTTGCCAGACCTACTCAGTTACACGAGCATTGTTTCCAGTATCAGCAATAGTTTGTTTTTATAAGAGCAGTGGGATCATGGGAGTACCATTGCCTGCCTCCAAGCTGCATGCCATGCTGACTCGGACGTATGGTACCATTCCTTCATCATTGTGGAGTCAAATCCTCCAGGAAATATCATCGTGGAACAGTTTAGCCATGCACTCTCTCTCCTCCAAGTAATGATCAGTGTTCGTTTCACACCAAGAAACACATCAACCAAGTTTCCCTTGAGTTTTCCAATGCTGTCGTTGAAGGCTGACGCACAATGCCTAAATCTGCGCACAATGCAGTCTCCGTTACACTGGGGAAATGAAATGTAGGCTGAGCGATCGCTTTGCAGAACACCTACTTACTGACTGAAAAATTACCCCAAGCTTCCTGTTGCCTGCCACTTAACACACACTGTGTCCCCTGGCCAACATTTCTGTCTTGGACTTGCTGCAGTGCTCCTGTGAAGGTCAGTGCAAGCTGGAAGAACAGTACCATTTTCGGCCTGGGGACCCTGTAGCCTTCATGACTCAAAACTGAATTCAATAATTTTTGGGCCTGAGCATCTTCTCCCATTTACCCCAACCCCCATGGCGTTGTCATCACATAGGCTGCTACCATAAACAACATGTTCTGAGGAAGTGTCATGTGACCGATTAACGTTAACTCTGATTTCTCTCCACAGATGCTGGCAGACCTGCTTTTCCAGCAAGTTCTGTTTTTTTGTTTTTCTCTCTCTGGTCTTCATCTCCACCTATCTTTGCTTCCACACTGCCCCCCAACCCCACCCCACTCCCCACCCCAACCCCGATCTCTACCCCTTCTCCAGCAAATATTGCAACATTTTCATTTTTATAATTAGTTCTAAGGAAGGGTCACTGGAGTCGAAGTGTTAACTCTGCTTTCTCTCTCCACAGATGCTATCAGACCTGCTGAGTTTCTCCAGTAATTTCTGTTGGTATTTCTGATTAAGCGTCTGTAGTAATAGGGTTATACAGTCATTCAGCATGGAAACAAACCCTTCAGTCCAACCGGCCCATGCCTAACATAATTCTAAACTAAACTAGTCCCACCTGCCAGGTCCTGGCCCATATCCCTCCAAACCTTTCCTATTCATGTATCTATTCAAATGTCTTTTAAACATTGTAATTGTACCCACATCCACCACTTCCTCAGGAACTTCATACCACACACGAACCACACTCTGTGTAGAAAGCTTGCCCCTCATGTCTTTTCTAAATTTCTCACCTCTCACCTTAAAAATATGCCCCCTCGTCATGAAATCCCACATCCTAGGGAAAAGACAACGACTAGTAACTCTATCTATACCTCTCATTATTTTATAAACTTCTATCAGGTTGCCTCTCAATGTCCTATGCTGCAGTGAAAAAAGTCCCAGCCTATCCAGCCTTTCTTTATAATTCAAACTTTCCGTAACTGGCAATATCCTGGTAAATCTCTTCTGAATCCTCTCCAGCTTGATAATATCTTTCCTATAACTGGGCGACCAGAACTGGACACAGTATTCCAGAAGAGGCCTCACCAATGACTTTCCAACTCCTATACTCAAAGGAGTGAGCAATGAAGGCAAGTGTGCCAAATGCCTTTTTAACCACCCGATCTATATGTGAAGGAAACTTCAAAGAATTATGTACCTGCAGCCCCAGGTCCCTCTGTTCAACAACACTACCCAAGGCCCTACCATTAATTGTATAAAGCCTACCCTTGTTTGTTGTATCAGAATGCAATACCTTGCATTTAACCAGATTGAACTCCATCTGCCATTTTGAGCCCATTGACCCATTTGATCAAGATCCCTTTATAATCTTAGAAAACCTTCCTCACTGTCTACTATGCCACCAATTTTAATGCTGTCTGCAAACTTACTAACCATGTCTGCTATATTTTCATCCAAATCATTCATATAAATGACAAACAAAAGAGGACCCAGAACCAATCCCTGTGGAACATTGCTGGTCACAGGCCTCCAGTCTGAAAAGCAACCCTTTACCATTACGCTCTGTCTCCTGCCATTAAGTCAATTATGTATCCAATTGGCAAACTCATCCTGAATCCCATGTGACCTAACTTTACTAATTAGTCTACTATGTGGAACTTTGTCAAAGGCTTTACTAAAATCCAAATAAACAACGTCTACTGCATCATCAATCTTCTTAGTAACTTCCTTAAAACACTCAATCAAGTTTGTGAGACACCACTGACTATTCCTTATCAATTTTGGCTTGTCTAAATGTCCATAAGTCCTATCTTTTGTAATCACCTGCAATAATTTACCCACAACCGAACTCAGACTTACAGGTCTGTAGTTCCCTGGTTTCTCCTTATAACTTTTCTTAAACAAAACACTAGCCGCCGTTCTTTGACCTAAATCTCACCATTGCAAATGCTCAGTGGTAAGACATAATCCTCTCTCCTGCACTAACAGCTTGTCTCAAATAGTGGAGAGAGCCAACATATCTGTGAATACAAATCTGTTAATGGCTCATTCAAAAGGGCAAGGATTAGCATCCCACTAACAAATAGCAGTACAAATTAGATTCCGTATAAATTTGGAAAGCATGTATACTGTGAATATGTGACAGCCTTACTGCAATAAACTAGCTTGTCTCTGCCCTAATGGTCATGCACTTGATTCTAATTCATGGTCTAAAGTGTTTTTGAGACCCATTCAGTTTGAAAGAAAAGCAACATAAATACACTTTGCTTTGGTTTTTATTCTCTTTAAGGATAAGACGCTTAATCAGAAACACCAACAGCAATTGCTGGAGAAACTCAGCAGGTCTGATAGCATCTGTGGAGAGAGAAAGCAGAGTTAACACTTCGACTCCAGTGACCCTTCCTTAGAACTAATTATAAATATGAAAATGTTGTGATATTTTCTGGAGAAGGGATAGAGGTCGGGGGGGGGGGGGGGAGGGGGGCGGGGTGGGGATGTAGCATGGAAGCAAAGATAGGTGGTGATGAAGACCAGAGAGAGAAAAACAAAAAACAGAAATTGCTGAAAAGATTGGTGATGACAGTTCCTATTGGCTGCTGGTATTAATGCTTTAATATTGTGGACTGCTCATCTGGCCCTTCTTCTGCCAGGCCACATTTTTCAAGTCGCACTTTATGTTCTAAAGCTTTCTCCAGAAATGCTACTACCTGACAAAGGAGCAGCGCTTTGAAAGTTTGTGATTTTAAATAAACCTGTTGGACTGTAACCTTGTGTCCTGTGACTTCTGACATTAAAGTTCAACACAGCTGTGAACTTGCCTCCCACCGGGATTGGATTGCTGCCCATTTCTTCATGTGGTGGGACCTGCTGTGACAGTTGGTGACAATATCTCAGGACATCTTCAGTCTGCAGTGAGACAATGAACCAGTCACCCAGGGAGAAATAGACTTCGGGCACCCTGTTATTCTTAGTGCCCATTCATGCAGAGGCTATTGAGCATTGACTGAATGTTGCGCTGCTGATACATCTGTTCCTTCTCCATTTCTCTGTACCTTTGTGGCAATGGAGTAACAGCCGCAGCAACAAGAACCGCTGCCCCCCCCCCCTACCCAATGTGGCTGGAACCATCAGTTGGGCCTGCAGACACTCTCTGTGAGGACCAGAAGTTACAGAGCAGGCCCTTAACGACGTTAGCTACCAGCATCTACATCACCCACAAACGGTGAATTATCACATTCCTCAATAGCATGGGACGTGGAGGACTCTGACACAGAGAGCCATGGCCTGTCCTCAAGGGGGTCTGCCATCAGTCTCTGTACAGCTAGGCCATCATCGGAGATTTGAACTAGCCTGGGCTTCTGGATGACAAGTCCACTCACAACACCACAGTGTCACTCCCTCCCGTCTCACTACGCCGTTGTGTGAGGAAACAGAACTGCCCGTTGTTTCCTCCGCGGCAACACATTGGCCAGAATCAACCCATTGAACAAGCAGCAACAAAACATCACCAACCCCCAACCCCCACAGGAGATGTGCCATGATGGTGCAGTGAGGTTGGTATGTTTTGGGTGCCAAGGCCTGCGGACATGGGGCGAAGGTGGTTGCTGCCTGTGGAGTATGCCCTGTGATGGTCAGGATGGGCGATGTCCAGGATTGAGGTCCAGAGGAGCAAGTGGCAAGCTGGAGTCACCAGAAACCCACTCTGACTTTCATGTCATTTCAGTGTCTAGTTTCGATCCTGTGGATGGGGGAATGGGACACTGCGTAGCATCGAGGTTAGTGTAATGAGAGTTATAATCAGCGATTATCCATGCCAATTGGCCTATGCCCATTCATTCATGAGAACATTTTCTTGCTGTCCAATACCTGGTTGAAAAATAAGACTTTGGGACTTTGTCCCAGGTATTATATCATCATTATTACATGCCTTTCATTTAATTTGGTTCAGATTTTTGTTCCATTTCAGCATGTTGAGTTTTGTCAAAGGTCTGTTGCTGTTACAATGTCCCTTCAGTTAAGGATTCACCCACTGCTCCCCAAGTTCTAAATCACAGCTGACTCCCTTTTTAAGTTATCCCTTACATCGCCCGCTCATGGGATTTTGGCACTTCTTCCTGTTCAGTAGTGTTTAATGTAGCACCTCCCCACAACAGCATTTACACACACACTTCTGGAACATTGTGGAATGGGTTTCTCCCTAGAATCCACAATCAGAAAATGCCTTTGTGCTTGTTCATTACCTGATATCTAACAGAAGACTCAGCCTGTGGGCGCACTGAAGGTCACTTAGGGAGATGTTAAGTACCTGTGTCCTGTCAAAATTGAGGCTTGCTCTTACAGTTTATGATTTTATCTGCACCCTTAGGTGTTTCTGCTTTGCAATACACAATTTTACCCCTTAGCTACCTAGAGTGGATTAGTGAATGTTTATCAGGCAGCGACTGTGGAGATTTTGGGTGACATCGTAAAACTCCAAAGGAACTTATCAACTCATCTATGTCAGGAGTATGTTTAGTCCTTAGAACATTCTCTATAAAGCAGCCTTTGTAATAAGTATAACAAGTAACATTTCATGAAACAGATTTAAGTAGATCATAACATATTGCCAGCGATGTGAGTTAACCATTTAAGGACATTTCGTCATTGTGCAACAGGAGGCCATTCTTCCCTTCATGCCAGCATTAGCTTTCAGCTATTCAACTAGTCTGATATTACTAAGAGACCTACATAATCATTCATATCATTTATAACACTATCTTAACTGAAATCTGTTCCAATTTTAACTTTTTTGGTAGCTGGGAAGTTTATCGTTTCTGTTTCAAAGAAAACTTTTCCAGAGGTATATCATTGTTGGACACCCTACAGCAATAACATATCATAATGTACAGTTAGATCACTATACGTTGCTTCATATGTTATAGAACACACTCTTCCATGGATAGTAGGAACTGCAGATACTGGAGAATCTGAGATAACAAGGTGTAGAGCTGGATGAACACAGCAGGCCAAGCAGCATCAGAGGAGCAGGAAAGCTGACATTTCGGGCCTAGACCCTTCTTCAGAAAATGGA
>NC_063347.1:9954565-10001692 GCF_021869965.1 Rhincodon typus
GTGTTCTGCAAAGCGGTCCCCGAGTCTCCGCTTGGTTTCCCCGATGTAGAGGAAGCCACACCGGGTACAGCGGATGCAGTATACCACATTGGCAGATGTGCAGGTGAACATCTGCTTGATGTGGAAAGTCTTCTTGGGGCCTGGGATAGGGGTGAGGGAGGAGGTATGGGGGCAGGTGTAGCACTTCCTGCGGTTGCAGGGAAAAGTGCCGGGTGTGGTGGAGCTGGAGGGGAGTGTGGAGCGGACTGTATACTAATGCTCTTTTGAAGGGAAAAACTAGCATATTTTATTAAATCAAGCTTTTCTTCTTTGCCTCATTTCTAATTGTGCTCACCCCGTATTTCATAGATAGATAGAATCCCTGTAGAAGCAGGCCATTCAGCCCACCAAGACTCTCTGAAGAGCATCCCACCAGATTCACACCCCCCCATGACTTTATCATTGTAACCCTGGATTTCCCACAGCTAATCTACACATCCCTGGACACTACAGGCAATTTAGCATGACTAATCCACTTAACTTGCACATCTTTGGACTGTGGGAGGAAACTAGAGCACCCAGAGGAAACCCACACGGACACAGGGAGAATGTGTAAACTCCACGCAGACAGTTGCCCAAGGGTGGGATTGAACCCAGGTCCCTGGTGCCGTGAGGCAGTAGTGCTAACCACTGAGCCACCATGTCACCCATCTTGGGAGGGCAACAACAACTTGCATTTATTTAACACCTTTAACATGGTAAATAAGCCCAAGGCACTTCACGGGAGTGTTAGAGAGGAAAATTTAGCACCAAAACACATGAGGAGATACTCGGACAAATGGTCTGTGGGGTAGAGTTTAAATTTTTTTTAAAAAATTCATTGACAGGATGCTGGCATTGTTGGCTAGGTGGCATTTATTGCCCATCCCTAATTGCCCAGAGGGCAGTTAAGAGTCAGCCACATTGCTGTTGTTCTGGAGTCACATGTAGGCCAGACCAGGTAAGGATGGCAGTTTCCTTCCCTAAAGTACATTAGTGAACCAGATGGGTTTTCCCCCTGATAATCGACAAAGGTTTCATGGTCATCACTACACTCTAAATTCCAAATGTTTATTGAATTCAAATTCCACCATCCGCTGTGGTAGGATTTAGATGCAAGTTCCCAGGACAATAGCTGGGTCTCTGGATTAACAGCCCAGTGATAATACCCCTAGCCCATCGCCTGCCTGTTTAAATGTGTTAAATGTGCCTCAAAGAAGGAAAGGGAGGTAATACACATATCAGAGCAGGCTTGTGGTGATGTAAGTGGTACATTTTTAACAAAAGGCTAATCTCCTTTCCCTTCCTGCACCTTCCTCTTCCACCCAAATTATAATGTCTCCTCTCTTCACTGCCTTTTCTGGGCCCACGTCACCTCTGTCTTGAAAATTATTGATGCGTAAGGACAGTCAGCAATGTCAGTGACCATGGAGGTCATCACAATTCAGCAAACTCTCATTCACACCACACATCCCAATGGTCACCATTTCCGAGCAGATTGCCTCATGATCTGGCCCCCTCCCAACCATCCTGGGGGCTACCACTAACCAGAAACTGCATTCGAGCAGATGTATAAATACTGTGTTACAACAGCGGCACAAAGGCTGAAAGTGAAACTCACCTCGTGACTCCCCAAAACCCGTCCAGTATCTACAAACAGTACAAACTTACAGTACTCCAAGTCAGGAGCATGATGGAATATTCGCCTGGCTGTGTGTGGCTCCAACAACATGCAAGGAGCTCGACACCATCTGGGATAAAGTAGCCTGCTTGACTGCCTCCACTTTCACCTCAACATTCTGGACCAATTTTAGCCCCTACCAAAGTTGGACAAAGGCAGCAGTGGGAACCACTTTCAAGATGCACTGTGACTACTCACCAAGGCTCCTCAGCATGACCTCTATCACTTAACAGGACACAGGCAGCAAACGCATTGAAACACCACCCCTCCAAGCCACACACCATCCTGACTTGGGATCATTGTGCTATTCCTTCACAGTTGCCAGTCAAAATCCTGGAACTCCCTCCCTAACAGCACTGTGGGCGTACCCACATAGATTGCTGCAATTCAAAAAGAAAACTTCAACACTTTATCAACAATAATTAAAGATAGGCAAAAATGCTGGCAAAGGAAGTGACAGACCCCATGAACGAATACAAGAAAATCCCAATTGGATCTGGAATCAACAGGCGACTGAACCTCCAGGAGATCCAGCATTTGCCCAATTTCACAGTTCACCAGTTTTACTGCTGGCACCAGACTGAGTCAATCACTTTATTGAGCTTGGAACAATAGGTGGCTAAGATGGTAAAATTCAATAACCGTGAGGTTTCAAACACACCTTTTATTTATTTATTTATTTTATCATGGGATGTAGCCATTTCTGGCTAGACTAGCAGTTACTGACCATCGCTAAATATCCCGGAGAAGGCGATAGTGAGCTGACTTCTTGAAATGCTACAGTCCTTGGCGTGAAAGGACACCTACAGTGCTGTTGGGAAAGAAGTTCCAGAGTTTTAATCTGGCAACAGTGAAGGAACGGTGATGCAGTTCCAAGTCAGGGTGGTGTGTGGTTTGAAGGGAACTTGCATGCGGTGATATTTCCATGCATTTGCTACCCTTGTTCTTGTCGATGATAGTGGTCATGGGTTTGGAAGGTACACAGGTCAAAGAAGCTTTGGTGACTTAGTGCAATGCAGTGCAGTCTGTAAATGGTGCATACTGCTGTTACTCTGTGTCAGTGGTGGTGGGAGTGAAAGTTGAAGGCAATGAATGAGATGCCAATCAAGCGGGCTGCTTTGCCCTGGATGGTGTCTGGCTTCTTGAGTGTTGTTGGAGCTGTACCCATCCATACCGGTTGACAGTATTCCATCGCATTCCTGACTTGTGTCTTATAGATGACGGATAGACTTTGGGAGTTAGAAGTTGAGTTAATCTCCACAGAACTCCTGGCCTCTGACCTGTTTTAACTGTGGGTTTTCTTGCAATGTTTAACCCAACTCTGTCACAGCCTCCCAAGAAACCTCCATCAGTGGCTGTACCTTCAGCTATCTTGACTCTTGGATCTGAATTCCCTCCCTCAACATCTCCAACTCTAAGCAGATTTTTCAAACTACTTTTAGGGGCAAACTGTTGGTCTCCAGGTGAAAAACTCATCCTTCGACTCTCAGTCAATTTTTGTTTGTGAATTGGCCTGGGATGTTTTATTACATTGATGGCATTTTGCAAAACACAAAATGTTTTTGCTTTCATTTAGATGTTCTATGGGGAACACATAATCACAAAGTGGTTCCAGCACAGAGGAGACTATTCTGTTTTGGATTCTCAAAAGTACAATTTACCCATTGGACCTTCTTCCTATGGCCTGGCTCCTTCTCCATTTACTCCCAATTCACTCAAGAATGCCTTGAATGACCCTACATCCACCAAATCTTTGCCCATTCATTCCAAGTCCTAACCACTCGCAACAGGGTAAGGATTCTCCTCTTGCCACCATTACTTTGTTTGCCAATTACCTTCCAGCTGTGCCCTCTTGCTCTTGATTCTTCCAGCAATGACTACAGCTCTAGTTAGTTTCCTTTTGGCAGGAACTCAATATTCCCCTTTTCCCCTGTTCCCTCACTCATTCCATTTCCCACCATTAACCAAGTACGCAGTCTAATGCCCAAAAACCGCTCAAAATCTACAACAACTAAAGCAACTCATGAGTTGCATGTAGATAGGGTGGTGAACGAGGCATTTGGCATGTTTGCCTTCATTGGTCAGAGCATTGACTATAGGAGTTGGGATGTCATGTTGTACAGGACATTGGTGAAACCACTTTTAGAATACTACATACAAATCTGGTCACCCTGCTATAGGAAGGATATTGTTAAACTGGGGAAAGGGTGCAGAAAACATTTACAAGGATCTTGTCGGGACTGGCAGGTTTGAGTCATTAAGAGAGGCTGGATAGACGGGGACATTTTTTCTCACCGGAGACTGAGGGTGTCCTTATAAAATCGTGAGGGGCAGAGATAAGGTGAATTGCCAAGGTCTTTTTCCAAGGGTAGGGGAGTTCAAAACTAAACGGCAGAGGTTTAAGGTGAGGGGGGGAAAGATTCAAAAGGGACCTGAAGGGCAACTTTTTTCATGCAGAGGGTGGTGTGTGTATGGAATGACTGCCAGAGGAAGTGGTAGATGCAAGTACAATTATAACATTTAAAAGACTTTTGGATAGCTACTTGGCTGGGAAAGGTTTAGAGGGATAGGGGCCAAATGCAGGCAAATGGGACTAGCTCAGTTTAGAAAACCCTGGTCAGTATGGGTGAGTTGGACCAAAGGGTCTGTTTCCATGCTGTATGACTCTATGATTCAAAATCCCTTTGGCTCAGAAAAAACACATGGACAACTGCAAGAGCAACATTGCTAAACTTTCTATGCAGCTCTACTCCAATTGTTTGCAACTTAACACTTTACATTTGAGACATGAGTTTCCAGACATGGACCATTCATTTTGGTGAATGGTGACATATGGAGGGTTCTAACGACTCGATAAATTGGCATTGGCATCACAACGCTGTCTCATGAATCCGGTCTATTCACAGAGTCCTAACAACACAGAAGGGGTCCATTTGGCCCATCATGCCATCTAAATAATACCACTCCCGTGTACAGCCTTGTACTTTCTTCTGCTCCAGTCCCTTTGTGTAACTGAGTAGAATCTGCTTTCATTCAACACATTCCAGGTCATAACATACTGTGGAAAATGAAATTCACCTCATCTCACCTCTGGCTCTTGCTCCAATTACCGCAAATCTGGGACCTCTGATTATTGAAGCTGCTGCCAGGGAAAACAGGCTCCCCTTATTTACTCTAATCAAAAGCGCACAAAAGGCAACTTGTGTTGACGAATTAAAAATAAAAGAATAGGGAATTTGGTGCACGACTGGAAAATAAACTTAGCTCAAAGGCAACTTTAGAATCATTGTCAGGCAGCTGTACATGTTAAGTGTGGTAAACACTGATCTCAAATATGTTATAAGGATACATCATTATTTTTGGGAGATTCCAAAATACCTTCCATATCCATATATTTACCTAGCGACTGTCACCATTTCACAGAGGCCTGGGGCTGAATTTTAAACCTCCTCTGGAAGCAGGAAGGATGACAAGTGGGATCTAAACTTGACCTGCCAGCCTGTTTCCCAATTCCATGTGCCCAAGTCATTCTCATAGCGTTGGGAACGAGGAGGCAGGTGAATGGTAACAATACCCATACATATGCAATACCAGGCAGGTGGCACAGTCATGACGATTCACTTGATACAAATTAAAGGAGATCAATTGGGATTTTCAAGTCAATCTCCAGATCATTGGAAGCGGTCAGGGCCAGTTTTGGTGCCTGGAGGTGACTTCTCATTGGCTTTTAGCAGGTCAGTGCTCCAGGTAGGCCCTTGATACGTTAGCACAGGAGGAACCAGAGGTCACTCAACAGAGGGACTCCACCATCACCTGTTTGGAAAAGCCATTTCTTTCTTTAACTTTTGGAGGAGGGGGGTGGGAGTGGGGAGGTGGGAGTCCCAATACTAAAGTCCCTTCTCTCTTCTTTACCTCATGTTGCAGCCTGCTCTCAATCTGGAAGGCCTCTGATTGGTCCTCTAGTTTCGAGATCCCGCCCAGGCTGACCAACTCTTTTAGACACAAGGAGACACGGTTCGAGCGAGGAAAACGTGGGTCCTTGTGGCCACTGGCTTTCCTGGAAATAAGGGGCGAAAGGCATCCTTTAAAGGACTCAGGACCGAGCCTAAATGAGGGGCAATAGAGTATAAAGCCACCATAGTCCCAGAGGGCTGCTCTCTCATTAGAGAGAGATAACTGGTGGTGGGTTTAACCTGAGGGTCACCATGTCTGAGACGAGGAGCAAGGTTGAGAATGAAGGACCTGTGTGATATGGGAATTGAACCCACACTGTTGGCATTACAAACCAGTCATCCAGCCAACTGAGCTAATCTACCACATTTTGAAATGAGGGATAATCCCTTAAAATATGGGACAGTTGATGCCCCTGGGTCAACCGACCTACCACCTTTAATTGAGCAGCAATTCATAGTTAATTAAGGGGGCGCCCCATGAAATGTACGTCAGGGTCTACTGGCGCCCAATGGGGTTTCCAAAACCAATTCCAGGCTCAATTTCCCACCTCCGCAGAGAAAATCCTGCCCAGCATCCTTGAGTTTACATCCAACCTCATGGGGAGGCACACTTGCTCGCGTCCTTTTGATGGATAATGGAACTTTGAGCTGACTTGGTGTGTATTTCCGAATCATCAAACATTGAAAGACTCTGAAATCGAAAACTTTTCGTTTTTTCCCCTCCAAACCTGTGACCTCTTTGGGCACTGTCCTATCGTTTACTCCCTACTCCACCCACCTCCCTATTTTCTGCATATAAACTGACGTTTTCCCAGCCACCATCAGTTCTGAGGAAGGGTCACCGGACCCGAAACGTTAAATCTGTTTTTTCCTTCACAGATGCTGCCAGACCCGCTGTGCTTTTCCAGCAACTTTGTTTTTGCTCCTGATTTACAGCATCCGCAGTTCTTTCGGTTTTTATGTGACCTCTGATTGCTGTTTTCGTCCCACGGTTCACTGACCAAGCATTTTCCAATAAAGTGACAGCCTCATAAGCCTCTGTGTGTCTCCAATGAGGAATGATATCACCCATATTCTCATTCGCAGCACAGTGTGAGAAAATGCAGGTCCTGTTAGCATTGCACAGAGATATCCATTGTCGCTATTGCCAAATCCTGCTTCCTACTGCACTAGAAAGAAATTGTTCTGTAATTACAACATGAAAACAGGCAGAGGACTGAGCCAAAGGTCTCTGAATAAATAAAGATAGAATTGGTCTGCTGTTCAGAGTGGAAGGTTAATATTTCCAAATGTTTCGAAAGGAAATGAATTGAGTTATGTCATCTCAGGTATCCATACTGAAGTGACAAGTGAACTTTCAACCTTTCACCTCATCATTTGTAATAAAAGACATTAATTGCTAAATGTTTTATTTGTCTCATGTTATTTACTGAATTACAATACTTATACATTTGCCTTTATTGATCAGTGCCTTGAGTACAGGAGTTGAAAGGTCATGTTACAGCTCTAATGGAATATTTTTGGAATATTGCATTCAATTCTGATCTCCCTGCTGTCGGAAAGATGTTGTGAAACTTGACAGGGCTTAGAAAAGATTTACAAGGATTTTGCCAGGGTTGGAGGGTTTGAGCTATAGGGAGTGGTTGAATAGGCTGGGGCTATTTTCCCTGGAGCGTTGGAGGCTGAAGGATGACCTCATAGAGGTTTATAAAATCATGAGGGTCATGGATAGGATGAATAGCCATGGTCTTTTCCCCAGGGTAGTGCAGTCCAAAACTGGAGGGCATAGGTTTAAGGTAAGAGGGAAAAGATTTAAAATGGACCTAAGGGACAACTTTTTCATGCAGAGGGTGGAGCATGTATGGAAAGACCTGTCAGAGAATAGGAAGGGTTTAGAAGAATACGGGACAAACACTGGCAAATGGGACTAGGTTAATTTAGAATATCTGATCGGCATCAAGTTGGACTGAAGAGTCTGCTTCCGTGCTGTACATCTCTATGACTCTATTTATGACAAGACTGGAACCCAGACTGTGAACCATTCTTGGTTGTGTTGATTTCTTCAAGGGGCATGCCATGGTGAGTTGGTATTAAAGCCATAGAGCCACAGAAAGGTCACAGAACAGAGAGAAGCCATTCAGCCCATCATGTCTGTTCTAGCTGAATAAACTAGTCACCTGATCTAACCTAGTCCAGGTTCAAGCATTCACCGTGCAGGTTCAAGCATTTCAGGTGGAGATCCATGTTCCTTTTAAATGAGCTGTGGTTTCTGTCTTAACCATTAAACTGGGCAGTGAATCCAGGTACTCACCACTCTCTGGGTGAAAATGTCTATCTTCAAGCCCCCTGTATTCTTTTTACCAATTACCTTAAATCTGTGACTCTTGTAATTGCCTCCTGTGTTCCTGGAAACAGGTCTTCCCTGTCCACTCTATTAAAGCTCCTCGTTATTTTATATATCTCTTTTGCAAGGAATGGAGGGATATGGACTATGGGCAGGCAGAAGGGATTAGTTTAATTTGGCATCATGGGCCAACATAGTGAGCCGAAGGTCCCATTCCTGTGCTGTACTGTTCTATGTTCTATGTTCTACATCTCAAATAAGCCATCCTTTAGCCTCCTTTGTTCTAAGGAAAACAACCCTAGCCTATTCAATTTTTCCTCTCAGATGCAATTTTCAGTTCCTGGCAATGTTCTTGTAAATCATCTTTTACTGTCTCAAAAGCAATTTTGTCCCTCTTATAATGTAACAACCAAAAACTCTGCACATTGCTCCAACTGTGGTCTAACCCATGTTGTACACAGTTCCAGCATCTTTGCTCAACACATCACCCAATGAGAGAAAGCATTTTATATGCTTTCTTTGCCACCTGTCCTGCCAATGTTAGCAAATTGTGGAAATGCACTCCAAAGTCCCCCACCTCCTCTACCCTTCTCACTACCCTTCTATTATTGTGTCTTCTCTTGCTTTGTTTGCCGTCCCCAAATGCATAGCCTCACACTTTTCCAGATGGAATTCCATTTGCCACTTTTTCACCAACTCAACCAAAGTATTGGCTTTTTCCCACAGCCAGCAGCCATCCACCTCACAATCAACTACTCAACCAATTTATGTTTAGTCTGTAAATTTCCCAATCATGCCTCCCACTTTTACGTTTACATCATTAATTCACAGGGAACAACGCTGGAAACCTCTTTCAATTCACAGAAACAACCACCTGACCTTCATTTCCTTTCACTGAGCCAAATTTGAATCCAGCTCATTGCATTCCCCTGTATTCCATAGGCTTTAATTTTTCTAATGGTCTGATATGTGGGAACTAGACAAATGCCTTACTAAAATCCATGTAGACAACATTTACTGCACACTCTCATGTAAATTCCTCAAAAATTTCAATTAACTTAGTAAGATATAATCTTCATTTAACAAAACAATGTGGACTGTCCCTGATTGATCTTTCCTTTCTAAATTGCAATTAAATCTATCTCACAATATTGATTCTGACAATTAGTCTACTACTGACATCAGGCTGATATAATTATTTAGCCTGCCCCTTGCATCATTTTTGAATGATGGTGCAACCTTTTTTAAATCTCCAATTCTCTGACACCTTGCCTGCATCTAGTGAGAATTAGAAACTGTTCCTCAGAGCAACCATTATTTCCTACCTAGCTTTCTTTAACAGCCTGGGATACAATTCATCTGGACCTGGAGATTTATCCACCATCAAGGAGGTCAATCTCTCCAACACTTCCTTTTCCTTATTCTTATTTTATCAAATATTCTCTTTGACTAGAATGTCTACATTATCCCTCTCCTTTATGAAGATAGAGCACACTATTCATTTAGAGCCTTGTCCACATCTTCTAGATCCGTGCGGAAGTTACCCTGTCTATTTCTGATAGCCTCAGTGCTTTCCTTAGTTATCCCCTTGCTCTAAATGTAATAATTCTTTTTTGGATTCTCCTTAGTTTTACCTGCCAATATCTATTCATATCTTCTCTTTGCCACAACATCTGCTATCAGAACCTCATTCCTGACTCTGCTAAATGATCAACAAGTCCATACAGCTATACACGGATCAGTTTTCTGTGACTTTTAGGAATCCAAATGCGAGGTGAATGTAGGAACAAGCAGATTGTAACCCAGTTTTCAATATTCAAGGGAACCTCAACCTCCAGTATGGTTGTGCTTCAGCTCCTTCTTCCTGATCTTTAACAATCTGGTGCAGAGGAGGAGGTGGGCACTTGAGAGCACCATCTATTGGTCTGTATTTTGGCTGGGCCAAGGAAGCCATAAATAAGTCAAGGTAGCTTGTGAGTTGAAGAGATTGTGCAGCTTGACATGTTGCTTCTTCTCTTCTATGATTATGCCTTTAAAGATATTGTGGGTAGAGAATATAGGGCTTGTTCATTTTTACCTACCAGAGTTTAGTTTTTTACAACAGGGAATCAATCAACTTTGACTGAAAAGCAAGGAACTTGCTGCTACTTGGGGTGACTTAGTACAAATCCATCACCAGGATATTACTAAACTAGAAAACATGTAGAAAAGATTTGCTAGGGTGCCACCGGACTGGACGGTTAAACTGGGCAACATGGACAAGTTGGGCCGAAGGGCCTGTTTCAATGTTGTAAACCTCTATGACCAGAAACCTCCACCTTTTATTTTTCTTCAGAATATAAGGAGGGAGATTCTTCAGGTTTGCAAATTTTCAATTACCATCTTGAGCACTGATTAGAAGTTCTTTCTTTTTACTCTTTTAGCAATTTAAGTGGATACTACATCTTTAAAAATCATTGTCCGTTGTGTGCGGGTCATTGGAATGTGTGAGGAATGAGTGTCGTTGTTGTGGTTACATTTTGTGCTTTGTGAGATGCAAACATTGTCCTTTCTTTTGATTTAAGTTTTCAAGAAAGCCTGTTGTATGTTTGTCCTTTGAAGTCACAGGACTCAAGCAGTTAAAATACTCCATCTCTCAAAATACATCTTGTTGCAGTCAGAGAGGTAAGAGAAGAGGGAACAATTATCACACATCCCTCCCCATCTGTAACAAGTTACAGACTGATCGCCCTCCTGAATAACTAACAATTTATACAATTACACACTTAATAAATGCATTAATAAACAGTTTAACATCTGCATTGGTGACTAAATAAAGACTCCAACAAATATGAGTCATTATCCTTCTAATTACATAAGATCGACAAAACCACTCTCTCCAAAGCTGTGCTTAATATTCTCAGGAACAATCAAACAAGTGGCGAACTCATTCCCATCAGTTAAACTAAATCATCTTTCCATTTAATTACTGCAAATGTTTTTCAGATGGTTCTTTCCCCTCTGGACAGAGCACCTGCACCTACTTATTTAAGTTCCTCAAAGTTTAAGTTATTTAATTGAAGACTCCTGGGCCCTGTATTAAACATACACCATTATGATATTTGTTTCATTGCTAAATAATTGTTCCCAGGTATCTTCCAATCTACATGTCGACATCTGGCTGAGTCAGTTTGATTCTAGCCTTGATCTTACTTCATATTCAATGTACAAATCTTTGATTGCATTCCAATCTGTCTTTCACTCCCAGGTGTCCATCACAGCTATGTAGAAAAGAGTTACAGGACTGGAAAAGACTCTCGTTATCCATCCCAGAGGAACTAATGTTTCTCGTGGGACCACTCCATCAAGTGAGTAATCCAGTTCTCCTTTAAATGTTTCCACATTACGTGTCTTCACTGCCTCACTGGGACACAGTGAAGGCATAACCTCTCTTCCAGTTTGAGGTATGTTTTTCCCTCAGGGCACCATCAACAACAGCATTTGGAATTCACTTCATTTAGTCCCTTAAACTTGAGAGACGTAGGCCTGGTCTTGTCTGGAGAAATCTGTGGAACATAAATTGTGCAGGTTCCAAGATGGGCTGTAGAGACTCGAAGGTCAAGCTTACATAGAGGCATTAAGGCACTAAAACGTTAAAACACTGGGAAACGTAACATTAACTGAATTTAGTTAGATTCTCCCCTCCACTGACTGTGTTTGTAATTTGTTTCCATTCAGTGCTGTAACGTAGTTAAACACAAGCAGAATGTGTGACAAAACTACTCCTCGTACCTCAGGTTCCCAAATCTAGATGGAAATGTTCCTGGATGTTTTGTCACACGAACCCTTTGAGCCAACATGTTCTTCCTGTGCCATTTGTACAATGAACAAACATTGTGCTAAACAGAGACAGTAGGAACTGCTGATGATGGAGTCTGAGATAACAAGGTGTGGAGCTGGATGAACACAGCAAGCCAGGCAGCATCAGAGGAGCAGGAATGCTGACATTTCAGGTCGGGACCCTTCGTCATAGAAGGTGGATAGTGGAGCAGATAGGTGGAGAGAAGACGGACAGGCCAAGGAGGCGGGGATGAAGCCAGTAAAGGTGAGTGTAGGTAGGGAGTTGGGATGGGCGTTGGTCAGTGAGGAGGGAGGGGCGGGTAGGTGGGAGGGAAGACGGACAAGTCAAGGAGGCAGTGATGAAGCTAGTGGAGGTGAGTGTAGGTTGGAAGTGGAGGTAGGAGTTGGTCAGTGAGGTGGGAGGAGCAGATAGGTGGGAGAGAAGACGGACAGATCAAGGAGGCGGGGATGGGGGGGTTTCTGGCCTTGGGATGAGGTCGGGGGTGGGGAGATTTTGAAGCTTGTAAAGTCCATATTGAGATCATTGGGCTGCAGGGTTCCCAGGCGGAATATGAGTTGCTGTTCCTGCAACCTTCGGGTAGCATCATTGTGGCATTGCAGGAGGGCCAGGATGGACATGTTGTCCAGGGAATGGGAGGGGGAGTTGAAGTTGTTTGCGACTGGGAGGTGTTGTCGTTTGTCACGAACCGAGCATAGGTGCTCCACAAAGCGGTCTCCAAGCCTCCGCTTGATCTCACCGATGTAGAGGAGGCCACATCGAGAACAGCAGATACAATGGACCACATTAGTGGATGTGCAGGTGAACATCTGTTTAATGTGGAAGGTTTTCTTGGGGCCTGGGATGGAGGTGAGGGGGGAGGTGTAGGGGCAGGTGTAGCACTTCCTGCGGTTGCAGGGAAAAGTGCCGGGGGTGGTGGAGCTGCTAGGGAATGTGGAGTGGATGAGGGAGTCGTGGAGAGACCGGTCCCTCCAGAAAGCAGATAAGGGTGGGGAGGGAAATATATCCTTGGTAGTGGGGTCAGATTGCAGGTGGCAGAAGTGGCGGAGAATGATGCGTTGAATCCGGAAGTTAATGGGGTGATACGTGAGGACGAGGGAATTCTCTCCTTGTTTTTATTGCGGGGAGAGGGTGTGAGGGCTGAGGTGCGGGAAACGCAAGAGATGCAATCAAGAGTGTTTTCGACCACTGTGGGGGGGATATTGTGGTCCTTGAAAAATGAGGACATCTGGGATGTCTGGAAGTGGAACGCTTCATCTTGGGAGCAGATGCGGTGGAGGTGGAGGAATTGGGAATAGGGAATGGCATTTTTGCAGGAAGGTGGGTGGGAGGAGGTGTAGTCTATGTAGCTGTGGGAGTCAGTGGGCTTGAAATAGATATCAGTTTCCAGGTGGTTAGCAGAGATGGAGACAGAGAGGCCCAGGAAGGAGAGAGAGGTATCAGAGATGGTCCAGGTGAACTTAAGGTTGGGGTGGAAGGTGTTAGTGAAGTAGATGAACTGTTCGAGCTACTTGTGGGAGCATGAGGCGGTGCCGATACAGTCATCGATGTAACGGAGGAAGAGGTGGGGGATAGGACCAGTGTAGCTTTGGGAGAGGGATTGTTCTATATATCCTACAAAGAGGCAGGCATAGCTTGGGCCCATGCGGGTATCCATGGCCACCTCTTTTGTCTGTAGGAAGTGCAAGGAGTTGAAGGAGAAGTTGTTAGGGGTAAGGACAAGCTTGGTTAAGCGGATAAGGATGTCGGTGGAGGGGGACTGATCGGGTCTGCAGGAGAGGAAGAAGCGGAGGGCCTTTAGGCCATCTGCATGGGGAATGCACGTGTATAGGGACTGGACGTCCATGGTAAAGATGAGATGTTGGGGACCAGGGAATCGGAAGTTTTGGAGGAGGTGGAGGGAGTGGGTGGTTCCACGGACATAGGTGGGGAGTTACTGGATCGGGGGGAGAAAATGGAGTCGAGATAAGTGGAGATAAGTTCAGTGGGGCAGGAGCAGGCAGAGACAATGGTTCGGCCAGGGCAGTCGGGTTTATGGATTTTGGGAAGGAGATAGAAATGGGCGGTGCGGGATCGGGGAATGATGAGGTTGGAGGCTGTGGGTGGGGAGTCACCTGAGATGATGATGTTGTGGATGGTCTGGGAGATGATGTTTTGGTGATCAGGACAGGGTCATGATCAAGGGGGCGGTAGGAGGAGGTGTCAGAGAACAGAAACAAAGTTTCTGGAAAAGCTCAGCAGGTCTGGCAGCATCTGTGAAGAAGAAAACAGAGTTAACGTTTCGGGTCCGGTGACCCTTCCTCAAAACTCAGAGGTGTCAGAGAGTTGGCGTCTGGCCTCAGTGATGTAGAGGTCAGTGCGCCATACTGCAACTGCGCCACCCTTGTCCGCAGGTTTTATAGTGAGGTTAGGGTTGGAGCGGAGGGCTGTACATTCTGTGGGGGAGAGGTTGGAGTGGGTGAGAGGAGTGGAGAGGTTGAGGCGATTGATGTTGCAACGGCAGTTGGAGATGAAGAGGTCGAGGGAGGGCAGGAGGCCTTGCGGTGGTGTCCAGGAGGTTGGGGTGTGTTGGAGGCGGGAGAAGGGGTCTGTAGAAGTGGGGTTTGACTTGCGGTTAAAGAAATGAGCACGGAGGCGAAGGCGGTGGAAAAACTTTTCGATGTCCAGGCATGAGCAGTATTCATTGACATTCGAGTGAAGGGGGATAAAGGTGAGTCCTTTACTGAGGACTGACCGTTCATCCTCAGTGAGGGGGAGGTCTGGGGGGATGGTGAAGACCCGGCAAGGCTGGGGCCTGGTGGTTACTGTAGAGATGCTGGCTGTAGCAGCGTCGGTGGTGGGCGGAACGGCGTGGGTTGTAGACCGACTGCTAAACAGTCAGTCTGACTGACAGACATGATTCACCCATCTTATACCCGATCACCTATGTTTTCACAAACAGTGAATATAACTGTCATTTCAGCCCATTGGAAATTTCAGGGTGAATTTTTGTTCTTCAGATGGCTGTGTTTGCAAAGCATTGATCTCCTAAAACTGTGATTTGGAAAAAAAATTGCTTTTATAGGTAATAGTTTCATGCATTATATTTGAGTTGTTTACAAGACCAAAATAATCACCAAAAATCCTAACAGGTCAGGGACTGCAGTGGGAGAACCAAGAGTTCATTCACGATGTTGTCCCTTTTAGATTTCCTGGAATATTCTTTAATGGTATTTTTCTTTGAGCCACTGGACTCAGCTTCCATTATTAATATACCTTTGGTCAGATGCCTTAGATCAGCTGCAGGGCGTTTGTAAAAATCATACAAGTCCTATTTATCAATCAAGAGCAATGCATTCATTTATATACAACAGTATTAATAACGGAAGTGTGGGGAAAAAAATAAAAAGACTTGAATTTATATTGCGCCTCTCACAACCTCAAGACTTCCCAATGCACTTTCAGACCTGCGCGGTGCTATTGAAATGTAGCCACTCTACTAACGTGGTAGTCGATGTGCACACAGCACAATCTCGATACGACCAAATCATCTATCAAAAGCAAATGAATAATGGAGTGGATTGATGGTTTATGAGACTGATTGCTGAATGGCAGGACTGACGTATGAAGAAAGCTTGAATCAGTTTGGACATAATCACTGGAGTTTAGATGAATAGAGGCAGGGGAGTAGTGGAAAGACTCATAGAAACCTATAAAACTCTAACAGGACTAGACAGGGTAAGCACAGAAAGAAAGGTCCTGTTGACTGGGAGTCCAGAACCAGGGGTTACAGGATAGGCCATTTTAGGATAAAATGAAAAGGATATTTTTTTTTCCACCCAGCGAGTAGTGAGTTTATGGAATTCTCTGCCATAGAAAGTGAGTGAGGCCAAAACATTTCATGTTTTCAAGGGGGAGATAGATTTAGCTCTTAGAGCTAAAAGGATTAGAGGGCATGGGGAGAAATCAAGACCAGGGTACTGTGTATCAGTATGATTAGCCATGATTATTTTGAATGGTCAAGCAGGCGTGAGGGGCTGAATGGCTTATTCCTGCTCCCATTTTCTATGAATGTAAATTGAACGGATTCAATGTTAGCAGAAATGTTATGGAGAGTACGCTTATTGTTTTTCAAAACACTGCCATGAGTTATTTTATATCCACCTGAAAAAAACAAATGAGGCCTCAACGTAGCAAATGCAGCATCCAAATTCCACGCGCTAAGGTTCCATATTGGTTGAGATAACAAGGTGCAGGGCTGGATGAACACAGCAGGCCAAGCAGCATCATAGGAGCAGGAAAGCTGATGTTTCGGGCCGAGACCCTTCGTCAGAAATGGGGGAAGGGGATTCTGAAATAAATAGGGAGAGAGTGGGAGGCGGATAGAAGATGGATAGAGGAGAGGATAGGTGGAGAGGAAACAGACAGGTCGAAGAGGCGGGGATGGACCCAGTAAAGGTGAGTGTAGGTGGGGAGTTAGGAAGGGGATAGGTCAGTCCAGGGAGGACGGACAGGTCAAGGGGACGGGATGAGGCTAATAGGTAGGAGATGGGGGTGGGGCTTGAGGTGGGAGGAGGGGATAGGTGGGAAAAAGGACAGGTTAGGGAGGTGGGGACGAGTTGGACTGGTTTTGGGATGCGGTAGGGGAAGGGGAGATTTTGAAGCTTGTGAAGTCCACATTGATAACATTGGGCTGCAGGGTTCCCAAGCGGAATATGAGGTGCTGTTCCTGCAACCTTCGGGTGGCATCGTTGTGGCACTGCAGAAGGCCCAGGATGGACATGTCGTCTGAGGAATGGGAGGGGGAGTTGAAATGGTTCGCGACTGGGAGGTTCAGTTGTTTAGTGCGAACCGAGCGTAGGTGTTCCGCAAAGCGATCCCCAAGCCATACGGGATGCTTCAGTTACAAGTTTTGTGATCCAAGCTGATGTCAATCTGGGACAAGTCAGACCCCAGAGTAAAACCTGGCTTGTCAGATCCTAACTGTTCTTTACCAGTGGAGGGCAGTTACTGAAGACATGGACAAGAGGCTGCCAATGTACTTTTAACACAAAAAAACAAAGCATTTGGTAAACAAGAAGAACTCTGACTATTTTACATAATAAAAAAACAAAAGGTTGGAAAGATCTCATTACAGACACCATAAAGGGTTTTACATTCACATTAGTCCTTTCAACTCACCAACACTCTCACTTCAGTAATGAGTTATTAGTATCTCTAGGATATCTTTGCTTAGATTCTGGCTGGTATGTCTGCAACTGATGTCCTTTTAGCAAATTTTTGTGTGGTCACTAGATACTTTTGTCCTTTTGTTAACTCAGTCTAGCTTTCAAACTTGCAGACATTCATATACCACAAAATCTCTTGATTGATTTTTGGTACTAAAAAATCCAAGAAAGCCTTTATTTTTGCATTTCTAAGGGCTGTTTGAGCTTTTCCCACAGTTTGGAATAAATAAGTTATTTTTAGAGTCACAGAGACATAAAGCTGTACAGCGTGGAAGCAAACCCTTCAGTCCAACTTGTCCATGCCAACCAGATATCCTAAATTAATCTAGTTCCATTTTCCAGCATTCGACCCATATCGCTGTAAACCCCTCCTTTTCATGTACCTATCCAGATGCCTTTTAAATGTTGTAATTGTACCCGTCTCCACCACTTCCTCTGGCAGTTCATTCCATACACGCACCACTCTCTGTGTGAAAAAGTTGCCCCTTGGGTCCCTTTAAAATCTTACCCCTCTCACTTTAAACCTGTGCCCAGTAGTTTTGGACTCCTCTACCCTGGGAAAAAGACCTTGGCTATTCATCCTATCCATGCCCCTCAGGATTTTATAATTTTTTATAAGGTCTCCACTCAGCCTCTGATGATCCAGGGAAAATAGTCCCAGCCTATTCAGCTTCTCCCTATAGCTCAAACCATCCAACACTGGCAGCATCCTTGCAAATTTTTAATTTTGTCAAAATTGCTTTTTGTCAAGTTTATGGCCAAATTAGCTTTTGGAATTAATCAAACAGTTTGTTCAATTGTTATAAATGTTCTTGAATACAACCAAATCATCAATATATCCAATGCAGTTGCATAGTTCATCAATAATGTTGGTTCATCTTTGGAAAGTTGCAGCATTTGTGCATTTTTCATTCTGAATGGCATGACTTTACATTGATAAAGTCTATCGGGGCATATGAATGATGATATTTCTTTGGCCATATCAGTCAATGGAACTTGCAAGTATCCATACAATAAACAGAATTTTTAATGAACCATGATAGTCCAATGCCCTAAATACAATTCTCCAATCATGGAATTAAATATGAATCCATCTTTGTTACTACATCAACATTGTGACTGAAGAAGGGTCTAGGACCGAAACGTCAGCCTTCCTGCTGCTCTGATGCTGCTTGGCCTGCTGTGTTCATCCAGCTCTACACCTTGTTATCTCAGATAATCTTGACCCATCTGGTTTTAGTACAATGATAATAAGTGCGCTCCACCTACTGTGACATTGTTCAATAATGTCATTTTCTGTTGTGAACATTATCTCTTCCCTCACTTGAGCCAACTTCCCTTGATTGAGTCTGGAAGGATATTGATTTATGGATGCCATCATTATCATGCCTTTTTACACAAATCACGTTATGAATTTGTAACAGCTCTTGTAAATAACATCAATAATTTTCTGAGAGATATTCCATTTAACTTTTAAGCTCCTACATATAATCCAAACTGATTACTGTAAGGTCACATTTAAAATTTTCAGTTCCTGATTCATTCTGGAATCTTTGATATTTTATTTGACTCACTATTTCTTTCAGCACTCTAAACACACTTATCATTGTATTACTTTAGTATGATACAATCACTGATTTATCTTCCTGTCTGGAGTACTCACTATATAATTAACATCACTGAGTTTCTTTTTAATTTGATAAGGTCCAGTGAACTTTTGATTTCATGTAGAGGTTGTACACAATTCTTTAAAACCCTGATAAATGTTTCTTCAAAAGCTAGTATTGAAATTAAGTACGCAGGGTTAACTGATGCTTAATGGGGGTTGCCCATTACTCCTATAGGATGTCCAGCAATAGTTACCCATGTCCTTATGCAATTATTGCTAATTTATTTTGTATTTTAACCTGTGTTTTCCTATTCCTTGGTGACCTATCTCTGAAATTTTGTGAGCCAGTCATAAAATGTTACTACGATACCCAAATTGAGCTCCTCATCAGCAATCACTTGTTAACAACTGTCATTGCCCACCCAGGAAATTCCATGTCACTGCCATGGGATCTGTAGATCTTTGTTGACTGATTAACCCATTCCTACAGCTGCATCTCTAACCATATAGATTGACCTACCACCTGATAGACTTCTGCCTATTCCTCGTCAGCAGGTATTGAGTATTTTGAAGAAGTAATGAAGTGGGTTGATAAAGGCAAATTGGTGGACATGATCTATATGGACTTCAGTAAGGTGTTTGACAAGGTTCCGCATGGTAGTCTGGTTGACAAAGTTAGTTGACACAGAATACAAGGAGAACTAGCCATTTGGATACAGAATTGGCTCGAAGGTAGAAGGCAGATGATGGTGGTGGTGGTGGAGGGTTGCTTTTCAGACTGGAGGCCTGTGACCAGTGGTGAGCCACAAGGATCAGTGCTGGGTCCACTGCTTTTTGTCATTTATACAAATGATTTGGATGTGAACAAAGGAGGCACGGTTAGCAAGTTTGCAGATGACACCAAAATTGGCGGTGTAGTGGACAGCCAAAAAGCTTACTCCAGAATGCAACAGGATCTTGATCAGATGGGCGGGTGGGCTGAGGAATGGCAGATGAAGTTTAATTTAAATAAATGGGATTTGCTGCATTTTGAAAAGGCAAATCAGCGCAGGACTTTTACACCTAATGGTGAGGTGCTGGGATTGTTGCTGAACAAAGAGACCTTGGAGTGCAGGCACACAGTTCCTTGAAAGTAGAGTGACAGATAGACAGGATAGTGAGGAAGGCACTCTGTATCCTTGCCTTTATTGGTCAGTGCATTAAATAAAGGACTTGGGAGGTCATATTTGTGCTGTACAGGACATTGGTTAGACTACTTTTGGAACACTGTATTCAATTCTGGTCTCCCTAGTATAGGAAGGATGTTGTGAAACTTGAAAGGTTCAGAAAAGATTTACAAGGATATTGCCAGTCTTGGACAGTTTGAGCTACCAGGAGAAGTTAAATAACTGGGGTTATTTTCCCTAGAGTATTGGAGGGGCATAGATAGGATGAATAACCATGGCCTTTTTCCAACTCGTCCATGCCAAACAGATATTCTAAATAAATCCAGTCCCATTTGCCAGCATTTGGCCCATATCCCTCTAAACCCTTGCTATTTATATACCCATCCAGATGCCTTTTAAATGTTATAATTGTACCAGCCTCCACCACTTCATCTGGCAACTCATTTCATACATGCACCACCCTCTGCATGAAAAAGTTCCCCTCAAGTCCCTTTTATATCTTTCCCTACTCACCTTAAACCTATGCCATCTAGTTTTGGACTCTCCTATCCTGGGAAAAAGACCTTGGCAATTCAGCCCTCAGCCTCTTGATGCTCCAGGAAAAATAGACCCAGCATATTTAGCCTCTCCCTATAGCTCAAACGCTCGAAGCCATTTTAAAAATCCAGGCCTTGGAATAATTCACAGCAGCTGCCCTGTTTTTATGCCCAGTACCTCCCTCTACTTCTTTCATTAACAATACGCAGCTCCCTCTTAAATTGATTTCAGTCCCTCAGGACCCATTGTTTTATGATCCCAGATGATGATAAAACTGGGCAAGTCAGATCCTAGAGTGAAACTTATTAGATCTTAACTTTGTTCTTTGTAGCCATGGAGGTCAGTGACCAAATGTATTTACAAGATGCTGCAGGTGTACTTTTTATCAGAAAGATCAAAATATTTAATAAGCAAGAAAATCATGACCTATATTAAACATGAAAAAACAAAAAATTGTAAAGATTTCAGCATATACATCACAAAATATTAAAATTTACACTTCCTTTTATCTCAACAGTATCCTTACAAACACCCAAACAAAAATACTTGACAGGTGTATAAAATACACTTTGGCAGGAAGAATAGAAGAGGTGGATATTATTTAAATAGTCAGAAAGCTGCAGCACGAGGACTCCCAAATACCTCTGTGCATGAGTTTTATTCAAGTTTAACATAACGTCCTTGCTCCAGATATATGAGAACACCACCACTACAATATTACCTCACCATCCTAATTTAGGAACATAGGAGCAGGAGTAGGCCATTCAACCCCCGGGCCTGTTCCACCATTCAATAAGATCATGGCTGATCTGTGGCCTAAATCCATGTACCTGCCTTGGACCCATATCCCTTGAAATTTGGAAATATGTAACTGTTCATAGAATCATAGAATTATAGAATCCCTACAATGTGGAAACAGGCCCTTTGGCCCAACAAGTCCACACCGACCCTTGGGGCATCCCACCCAGACCCATCCCCCTATAACCCACCTAATCTATACATCCCTGAACACTACGGGCAATTTAGCATGGCCAATCCACCTAACCGGCACATCCTTAGACTGTGAGAGGAAACCAGAGCACCCGGAGGAAACCCATGCAGACACAGGGAGAATGTGTAAACTCCACATGGACAGTCACCCAAAGGTGTTCTTTCATTGTTGCTGAGTCGAAATTCTGGACCTCCCCACCCGAATGGCATTGTGGGTCTACCTGCAGCAGATGGTCTGCAGCAGTTCATGAAGGCAGCTCACCACCACCTTCTCAAGGATAACTAAGGAAGGGCAACAAATGGTGTCCCATTCAGCAACGTCACATCCAGTGAAATAATAAAAGAAATTACAAAAAGTTAGCATTCGAGTTCATTGATTAATAGGGAAGGCAAATGAAATGGCCTTTTATTTCAAAGAGAAGGAAGTATAAAAGTAGGGAGGTGTCAGCATGGTGGCTCAGTGGTTAGCACTGCTGCCTCACAGCACCAGGGACCAGGGTTCAATTCCACCCTCAGGTGACTGTCTGTGTGGAGTTTGCACATTCTCCCTGTGTCTGTGTGGATTTCCTCCAGGTGCTTTGGTTTCCTCCCACACTCCAAAGATGTGCAGGTTAGGTGAATTGGCCATGTTAAATTGCCCTGTAGTGTTCAGGGAGGTGTAGATTAGGTGGGTTTATAGGGGGATGGGCTTGGTTTGGATGCTCTGAGGTTCAGTGTGGACTTGTTGGGCCGAAGGGCCCGTTTCCACACTGTAGGGATTCTATGATTCTAACACCATACAAGGCACTGATCAGACCACAGCTTAAATACTGTGACCAGTTTTGATCCACTTACCTAAAGAAAGATATACTGGCTTTTGAGGCTCACGAGGATGATCCCAAATGTGGAGTGACTTTCTTACAAGTAGGGCAGGCCTGTGCTCATTGAAGTTGAGAGGAGTAAGGGGTAACTTTATTGAAGCATTAAAGGAAGTTGACATTGTAAATGTGAGCAAATTGTTTCCCCTTGTGGGAGAGGCCAGGACCAGAGGGCATAATCTCAGAACAAGGAACTGGCAATTAAGACAAGATGAGCATTTCTCTGTGTTTCTCTCTGTCTCTCTCAGAGCAGCAATTCTGTAGGATTCTTTACCACAGAGGGATGTTGAGGCTGGATCATTAAGTATATTTAAGGCTACAATAGACTGGGGAAGCAATGGTCATGTGGTATTATCGCTGGACTGTTAATCGAGAGAGCCCGGATAACATTCCGGTGAACCTGGGTTCAAATCCTGCCACGGCAGATGGTGGAATTTGAATTCAATAAAAATATCTGGAATTAAGAGTCTAATGATGAGCATCAACTCATTGCCAATTGTCAGGAAAACTGGTTCACTAATCCCCTTTGGGGAATGAAACTGTCATCCTTACCTATTTTGGCCTACGTGTGACTCCAGACCCACAGCATTGTGGTTGACATTAGGGATGGGCAATAAATGCTGCCTAGCCAGCAAGGCCCTCATCCCATGAATGAATAAAGGAAAAAAAAAGACAGTTTTTAATCAGCAAGGCAAGCAAGGATTATGGGGAAAAGACAGGAAACTGGATTTGAGGATTATCAGATCACCCATGATCTCATTGAATGGGGGACTATATAGATGGACCAAATCATCTACTTCTGGTCCTACATATTGTGGATTTATGACCTTGTAGTTATGGACTTTATGCTGAGACTTTACAAAGCTCTGGTTTGACCACAATAGAGTCTGTTTGGGGCGGCATTTACTGGAGTAGTAATCTAGAACACCAGGTAAATGTTATAGGATGTGTGTCCAAATCCTACTTTGGCAAATGGTGAAATCTGAATTTAAGTTTAAAAATCAGAATTTGTTAAAAATAGTTAGTGTCATGGTGACCATGTTGATTTTTGCAAAAACCCATCAGCTCTTTTGGGGAAGGAAATCTGCCTTCCTCCCTGGTCTGGCCCATATGTGACTCCAGATCCACAGTAAGGTGATTGACTGCAGGTTAGAATTAGCTTTACTGTCACATATACGCAAATAAGTGCAGTGAACAGTTTACAAGTCGCCACTTACAGTGCCATCTTAAGTACAAAGATACCTCTATACAAATTCTTAAGCACAAATTCTTAGGGAAAAATAGTTAGAAAAATAAAACAAGAAGCCCAGCATTATGGATCATAGGAATAAATTAGAAAATACAGAAATAAAAAGTTCAGGATAACAGTCCTTCCAACCAAGTCTACACTGGCACCTGGCCTCCAGTCTGTGCTGAGCCATTGACTCCAGACTGCGCCAGGCTTCACCTCAAGGCTCTTGAGGCCAGAAGACCAATCTGGAATCATCTCGAGGCCAGAAGTCCACACTGAGGCCATTCTGGGCTGATAGACCATCACACGGGCCACTGAAAGACAGCCACACTGGGCTGGGAGACCATCACGCCAGGTCTGTGCTGAGGCCAAGAGTCTGCCTCCGTGCTGAGGACGGGAGTTCAAGACATCAACAAGAAGAAAGAAGGAAAAAAACACACAAAAGAGAAAAAAAAAGCAACGGACAGTGTGGACGAGCTTCGGCTGAGGAATCATGCTCTGTTGCCTTCTTGGATCTGCTGTAGAGTCAATACTTTCTCAAGTCGCAGCTCCATCTAATATATCATCGACTTCTTTCACCTGGGGATATTTTCTGTTTGTTACTTTCCAGGTGATGTTGTGAACATAAGGAAAGGTGTTACATGCAAATTGATAACATTTCTGTCCCTCCTCCATGTTTAGGACATTCCTGCAGGTCGGGAAGCTTGGTGAAATAGAACAAGAGAATGGGGTTGCCTGCATAGACTAGATGGGCGGATTGGCCTCTTTCTGTTCCTATAACTCTATATTGTTATACCCAGGGTGAGTTTAACTGGATTAAAGTACTAATTTCTGATTCCCAGGCCTAAGGTTTCAGAGATCCTAGCCTTAGCTGTGTGGAGTGTTAGCAAATTTATTTTAAAAACAAATTTAAATGTTCTGGGGCCAATATGAAAAATATACGTATGTGTAAACTGTGCCAAGCTAAACCATTATGTTCAGTTCATGCTGCCACAGTTCTTGAAGCTCACCAGTAGAGTTCACTGTTTAGCAGCAGAACAAGACTGTGTCCTCTGAGCCTCTGAATGGCTGTGGGCCCAGGGAGAGCTAGATATTGCAAAATGTCAAAAACGAGGTGAAAAATAACTCCCCAGAAAATACCCAAGAAAGGAATACGTAGCTGGAACATAATCTCAGTAAGAACTTTCAGGAAAAATGTGTAGTTACTTGGAGCGTTCAGTTGTTCAGAGTTACAGTCTCACGTCACTGAATTGGAGGAAATTGGTTATCATAATTTTTTTATATCAATTCTATTTATCACCTGTTTACAAAACCAGTCACAATGAACTCAATCATATCAGGTCATGTGGGAGCACAGTGTTCATTCTCTGTCGTAACATTTAAAATTTCTAGAACATTCTATTCCATAAATGACAGTCTCTGATGTACTGGGTCCAGTTTTCCTGAACATGTCTTTGGCCAGATGCTTTGCAATGTGTTTGCAAAATCCCTACAAATGTAAACAAGTTCTATACATTAGCTGAGATCAATGCGCTGTTGGATAATGCAATAATTGTTACAATATGTGTGAAAATAAACAAAAGACTTGCATTTGTGTATCATGGCCTCGTGATTTCCAAGAGCATTTTACAACCAAGGTAGTATTTTTGAAATGTAGTCCCACTTCCAACAAAAGGAAATGTAGCAGCCAACTTACACACAGCAAGATCTCACAAACAACACCATGACCAGACCACCCATCATAGGCAAACATACATTGAGGGGATTCGATGTTAATTTAGAACAGAGATAAGGAGAAACTTCTGCAGCCAGAGTGGTAAATCTATGGAATTCACTGCCACAGAAGGCTGTGGAGGCCAGGTCATTGAGTGCATTTAAGACTGAGATAGATAGGTTCTTGATTATAAAGGGGATCGAGGGTTACAGGAAGAATGGGGTTGAGAAACTTATCAGCCATGACTGAATTGGGAACAGACTCGATGGGCCGAATGGCCTAATTTCTGCTCCTATGTCTTATGGTCTTATGATCTTAGTCAGGACAATGGAGAGAACATCCCTGCTGCTCTTCAAAATAGAGCCATGAGTTATTTTGCATCCATCTGAGATGATGAGCAAGGCCTCATTTTGGAGTCTAAGCAGGAAAATGGCATCTCCAAACAGTACAGCGCAATCTCATTACACCATGCAGTGTCAGCCCTGGATTATACTCTTATATCCACAACAGGTTTTCTTTTCATTCATGGGAGAAGGGCATCACTGGCTAGGCAACATTTATTGCCCAGAGGGCAGTTAAGAGTCAACCACATTGCTCTGGGTCTGGAGTCACATGTAGGCCAGACCAGGTAAGGATGGCAGTTTCCTTCACTAAAGGGGGTTAGTGTACCAGATGGGTTTTTCCCCAACAATGGATTTATAGTCATCATTAGATTCTTAATTCCAGATGTTTGTTGAATTCAAATTCTAATCAGGTTGTAGCAGGATTTGAACCTGGGTCCCCAGAAGTGTTTTCTGGGTCTCTGGATTAACAGTCCAGTGATAATACCACAAGGCTATCACCTCCCCAGTTGTATGGTTGGTTTATTATGCTGAGTGATACCAACAGCGTGTGGGCTCAATTCCCACACTGGCTGAAGTTACCATGAAAGACTCTCCTTCACAACCTCTCCCCTCGCCCTGAGACGCGGTGTCACATAGATTAAACCACCACCAAGAATTAGGCAACGTGGTGGCTCAGTGGTTAGCACTGCTGCCTCACAGCACCAGGGACCTGGGTTCAATTCCACCCTCAGGCAACTGTCTGTATGGAGTTTGCACATTCTCCCCGTGTCTGTGTGGGTTTGCTCCCACAGTCCAAAGACGTGCAGGTTAGTTGGATTGGCCATGCTAAATTGCCCCATAGTGTCTAGGGTGGGGAAAAATAGGGAGTGGGTCTGGGTGGGATGCTCTTTGGAAGGTCAGTGTAGACTCAATGGGCCAAATGGTGTAGGGATTCTATGCTTGTATGCAACTCTCCAGTCGTTGAACTCATTACTGTCGGGATGTGAAGTGTGATAAGCCTGGGCAGGCTTGAAGCAGTTTCTATAGGCCAGATGTAAACCCACACCGGGAATAAAATGTTCCTAAGAAGAAGTGGATGTTATGTGGCCATTTCATGGAGGATGAAGTGCTGGTTCACCCTTACAATTGCAATGGAAGGATCTTTCACCTGTTCTGTGCCTGAACCCAACTTACAAGACATGAAGACTTGTTCCATTCCTAGTCAGAGTTCACCTCATTTCAGCCAGCCAGATATTCATTTAAAACATATTTTGAAATAATTGTTTTTAAAAGTAGATTTGCTTCTACTTCCCATGTTGGAGTTTGGACTGGTGAAAACTGCAATTATCTCAGTAGTGCCAGCATAACCTCTTTCCTATTGGCTACAAGTTACTTTCTAATTGCATGTTTTTGTTGTCAAATGTTTGTCTCATTCATACACGCACATGGGATAATTTTATCTTGTGTTATAGGGTAGGATGAATGATAGTGAGTCGTACACCCTGTCATATACTGAGTGCAATAAAGATAAAATTACATCAGGACAAGGGAATAGAAAATGAATTTCCTACTCACTATCAACCATTTTGCTGTGTCGGCAACTAAAGGCATCTAAGGTTTTGGAGTAGATCTGTAGCTCGGGTTGTGGGTGTTGAGGTTGGTTGGCTTGCCGAGCTGGTTTCTTGTTTCACAGATGTTTCATTACAGTGCTGGGTAACATCATCAGTGCAGCCACTGATGAAGCATTGGTGTGTTTTCCTGCCTGTATTTTAAGAAGAATTTTATTAATAGCAATATGTTAAAAACATATTGAACTCGACCCCATATACACTCCGCTACGAAGGAAAACCGAAAGTGAGGCAATCCATCTCAACGGACTCCAGAGTTTAAAAACCAGGCGGGAAAACACACCAACGCTTCATCGGAGGCTGCACTGAGGATGTTACCAAGCATGGTAACGAAACGTCTGCGAAACAAGAAACCAGCTCGGCGAGCCAACCAACCTCAACTGAAGGCATCCTGGGGTTTATAAACCGTAGGCATTGTCAGAGGATGAAGAGCCTTTATTAAAAAACAGCTTTTTTTAAATTCATTTGCAGAATGAAGTCAGACAGGCCAGCATTTATTGTCCATTCCTAATTGCCCAGAGGGCAGTTAAGAGTCAACCACCTTGGCTATGGGTTTGGAGTCACATGTGGAGCAAACCAGGTAAGGATGACAGTTTCCTTCCCTAAAGGACATTAGTAAACCAGATGGGTTTTTCCAGCAGTCAGCAATGGGTTCATGATCATCATTAGACTCTTAATTCCAGATTTTTAACCACATTCAAATTCCACCATCTGCAGTGGTGGGATTCAAACCTGGGTCCCCAGAACATTACTCAAATATCTTGATCAACTGTCTAGTGATAATACTACTAGGCCATTGCTCCCCCAACAAGTCTAATCTGTAGTTTGCCCTTCAGGAAGGATGTAAAGATAGCAGACACAGTGTTAAAAAACATTTATGCAATTGGTTCCAGGGGTGAGAGGCTTTCAAAATGTAGACAGATTGGAGAAGCTGGCACTGTTGTCCCTTTGAGTAGAGAGTATTGACAGGAGATTGGATAAATGTGTTCAGAGTCATGTAGGGGCCTGCCATAGCAAAGAGAGAGAAACTGATGTGATTGATACAAAAGTCAAGATATGAACAGAGAGGAACAAAAACAGAAACTGCTGGATAAACTCAGCAAACCTAGCAGCATCTGTAGAGAGAAATCAGAGTTAATGTTTCTGGTCAAGAGACCTTTCTTCAGAGCAGAGGATGCTGATATGGATGTGCCAAAGGATCTCTTCTCCACTGCATGTCTCTATAAGACGAAGGCAGAAAACAAGCAACAACAGCCTGAGAAAGGGCAGGAAGAGGTTAAGATCCAGAATATGCTCCCTGATAGTGTGGTACAGGGAAATGCAAGCCTGTCTTTCGGAAGAGACAGGTTTAAACACCAAAAAAAACAAAACAAATTGCCACTCGATGGGGAAAGGGCTTGGGTATGGGACGAGCTGATTTTCTCTTGCAGAAAGCAGGCAGGCACACAGTTGTCTAAATGATTTCCTTCTGTGCTGTAACCATTTGGTAATTCTTTGCATCTACATCACTCTAGTTCTCTGTTTCATGTGGTTAGCTTGCACTGGAATATGTTGAAAACTGCAATTATCTCAGTACTGCGAGCAATAATCCTTTTCCTATTGGCTACAAGTTGCTTTTCAAATGTAATTATTGTTGGCAAATGTTTCTCTGACTCATGCACACACAAAGGATAATTCTACCTTGTGCACTCATGTACGAAGGTTGATAACAAATCTACATTCCAAGGCTAGAAACGTGCACGAGTTCCTTTCCAGTTCCACTCCTCCACTGGTCATGACAATTTTTTTTTTATTTAAGATTGTCAATAAACAAAACAATGCCTAGACTGTGCAAGGATAGATATGACTTATTCTAATATCCCAAAATTTAACATGAGGCAAATATGGTGAGCAGGCAAACTGTTGATTAACATGACACAGACCTCATTAAATATGACCAAAGCAGATTGCATGGATTTCTTAATCATTCCTCCCCCAGTTGTACATGACATTATGGGTCACCAAATCTTACTGAAAATTCGCAATAGATTCCAATTGTTCAAATTTCGATGACTTGGTCTTGAAACTCCCTCAAGAGCTTCTCCATCAAAGACTCCACTGGTGACTAATCAAGTTCTGCTAATTCTTTCCTTTCATGGGTTTATTCTCCCAAGATTCTGGAAACTGCACTCCAGCACCTTTTTCACAAGCACAACGCCAGCCTTTTTGCCAGTGGGGAGTTTCCTTTATTCATTCACAGGATGAGAGCATTACTGGCCAGCCAGCATTGATTGCCAATCCCTAACTGCCCAGAGAGTACTTAAGAGTCAACCACATTTCGGCTGTTTCCTCCCCTAAAGGACATTAGTGAACCAGATGGGTTTTTTTCCAATAATCGACAATGAATTCCCAGTCATCATTAGATTCTTAATTCCAGATATTTATTGAATTAAAATTCCACCATCTGCTGTGGTGGGATTTGAACTCAGGTTCCCAGAATGTTAGGTGGGTCTCTGGATTAATGGTCCAGCAATAATACTACTAGGCCACCACCTCTCCACAGCTTCGCCAAGCCGGTATTGTCCCTGGATTTGTTTCCTGAGCTCTAATCTGACTCAGTTGCACACAGCAAATACTGCTTGTGGGTTTCCTTCACCCTCACTCACAGAACTTTCGGATCATTTCCCAAGCCCTAATTCCTACACCCAGCCGCCTACTAATTCCTAGAACTGTACCTTGGTTTCTGATTGCTCTTCACTTCTCACTCAGTCCCGATTGTTCTATTAATTATGCATTTACCGACTCCTACAACTTCTTCCTGAGTTACAACTGCACAGAGCAGTCCTTAGTTCACCTCATCAGTATCACAGCTTTAACAATTCTTTTCTGCATCCCTCTACCTCTATCTGCCAGCTTTAACAACTAACTGTGATCCAGAAGTAGACTTCAGTGATTTCTGTTTTGAGTAATTGATGAAGACCATTGCAACAAGCGAAGCCCCACTTTTGCGAAGCAGAAATGAGCTGTGGTACTTCAATGTAGCAACTTTTCAGAATTCCTCAGCAGGTCTGGCAGCATCAATGAAGACAGATCAAAGTTAACATTTTGGTACGGGAGACTTTTCTGTCAAAGGGTCACTGGACCCGAAATGTTAACTCTGATTTCTCTTCACAGATGCTGCCAGACCTACTGAGCTTTTCTAGCAACTTCTGTTTTTGTTTCTGATTTACAGCATCCGCAGTTCTTTCAGTTACATGTACAAACAGCCTCACTTATCATCATACACATGCCCACACACACACATACACACACACTTGCACACACACTTTCACACATACACATGCACACACCCATACACCAACTCACGCACACATACACATACACATGCACACACGCAGACATGCGCACATGCACACACACATTCACACATGCACACGCTTACACACACACGAACACACACACACGTACACACACGTACATAAGCATAAACACACTCACAGGCATGCATACACGCACTAAATTGTGCCGTAAGTGCATCAAAATGACTACTTGTAAATTATCTCTCTCTCACTCTCTCTCTATCCATTTTTACGCTACAACTTTAAATCCAGAATACACTTAATTTGGTTCATTTCTCTTGCTCCTTTTTTCACTGCTTCTTTATAATTGTTCTGGTTGCATCCTTCTCCCTGTCTCTGTGTGTGAAAATAGAAATCTCTTTCTTGCTTCATTGGCTAGAATTTATTGCTCTCTCCTGCAGTGAATTTGATCATGGGAGAGCATTTATTTATGGGGAGTTTTCTAGAAGGATCTTGCCCACCCCCCCACCTTGCTTCTGCCCTTATGAAATCAAGGAGGGAAGATGCATCTCCGGGCACTACAATCAAGCCTACCCCAGCTCAGAGCCTCCCTCTCCCAGACCTCCCTCTCCTGTTTTTTATTCTTCGTAGGATCCACAACCTGAACTCACAATTCTAGTCAGCTTTATTGGACACTAAAAACCGTAAGTACAGGAAACTTACTGGGGCCTACCATCCAAAACGGGCTTCCTCCACCTCCCAAATCCCCAACCCTACTCAGGACCTTCCCCACAATGTGCCCGCCGCCATTGGGCATGAGGCCACTGTCGGAGAACCCACAGATGATGTCACATCCGCCACCGCTGGGTACCCCACTTCTGGGACAGCGAACGCCAACGCTGCTGATGCCACCACCTCCATTTCTGAAACCAACACCACAGACACTGAAGACGCACCTACCATCACCGCTGCTGCCGCCTACCCCGCTCCGCCCACCGCCGACACCGCTCCACCCATCACCGACGCGGAGGCAACTCCACCCACCACCGACGCAACACCGCCCACCGCCAACGCCAACGCAACTCCACCCACCGCCTCCACAGCCAGCAGCTCCAGAGGAGACAGTAGCACCCAGCCCTGCCGAGTCTTCACCATCCCCCCAGACCTACCCCTTACTGAGGACGAACGGTCAGTCCTCAGTAAAGGGCACACCTTTGTCCCCCTCCACCTGCACATCAACGAATACCGGTCGCGTTTGGACATTGAGCAGTTTTTCTGCCGCCTCTGCCTGTGCCTCCACGCTTACTTCTTCAACCATGAACCTAACCTTCCCTCTACTACCCCTTCTCCCACCTCCAACACACCCCCTCCTCCTGGACACCACCCCAAGGCCTCCTGCTCTCCCTCAACCTCTTCATCTCCAACTGCCGTCGAGACATCAATCGCCTCAACCTCTCCACCCGTCTCACCCACTCCAAGCTCTCCCCCACAGAACGTGCAGCCCTCCGCTCCAACCCTAACTTCACTATAAAACCCACAGACAAGGGAGGCGCAGTTGTAGTATGGCGCACTGACCTCTACATCACCGAGGCCAGACGCCAACTCTCCGACACCTCCTCCTACCGCCCCCTTGATCATGACCCCACCCCCGACCATCAAACCATCATCTCCCAAACCATCCACAGCCTCATCACCTCAGGTGACCTCCCACCCATGGCCTCCAACCTCATCGTTCCCCAACCCCGCACCGCCCGCTTCTATCTCCTTCCCAAAATCCACAAACCTGACTGCCCTGGTCGACCCATTGTCTCCGCCTGCTCCTGCCCCACCGAACTTATCTCCAACTACCTGGACTCCATTTTCTCCCCCTTGGTCCAGGAACTCCCTACCTACGTCCGTGACACCACCCGTGCCCTCCACCTCCTCCAGAACTTCCAATTCCCCGGTCCCCAACACCTCATCTTTACCAAGGATGTCCAGTCCCTATACACCTGCATTCCCCATACAGATGGCCTAAAGGCCCTCCGCTTCTTCCTGTCCCGCAGGCCCGACCAGTCCCCCTCCACTGACACCCTCATCCGCTTAGCCGAACTCGTCCTCACCCTCAACAACTTCTCTTTCAATTCCTCCCACTTCCTACATACAAAGGGGGTGGCCATGGGTACCCGCATAGGCCCAAGCTATGCCTGCCTCTTTGTAGGTTACGTGGAACAATCCCTCTTCCATACCTACACTGGCCCTAAACCCCACCTCTTCCTCCGTTACATTGATGACTGTATCGGTGCCGCCTCGTGCTCCCACGAGGAGCTCGAACAGTTCATCCACTTCACCAACACCTTCCACCCCAACCTTAAGTTCACCTGGACCATCTCTAACACCTCTCTCTCCTTCCTGGACCTCTCTGTCTCCATCTCGGGCAACCACCTAGAAACCGATATTCATTTCAAGCCCACCGACTCCCACAGCTGCCTAGAATACACCTCCTCCCACCCACCTTCCTGCAAAAATGCCATTCCCTATTCCCAAATCCTTCGCCTCCGCCACATCTACTCCCAGGATGAGGCATTCCACTCCTGTACATCTCAGATGTCCTCATTTTTCAAGGACCGCAACATCCCCCCGCCGTCAGTGGTCGAGAACACCCTCGACCGTGTCTTCTGCATTTCCTGCAACTCATCCCTCACACACCGTCCCCGCAATTACAACCAAAAAAGAATCCCCCTCGTCCTCACGTACCACCCCACCAACCTCCAGATCCAACGCATCATCCTCCGACACTTCCACCATCTGCAATCCAACCCGACCACCAAAGACATTTTTCCCTCCCCACCCTTATCTGCCTTCTGGAGGGACCACTCTCTCCATGACTCCCTTGTCTGCTCCACACTCCCCTCCAGCCCCACCACACCCGGCACTTTTCCCTGCAACCACAGGAAGTGCTACACCTGCCCCCACACCTCCTCCCTCACCCCCATCCCAGGCCCCAAGAAGACTTTCCACATCAAGCAGATGTTCACCTGCACATCTGCTAATGTGGTATACTGCATCCGCTGTACCCGGTGTGGCTTTCTCTACATCAGGGAAACCAAGTGGAGGCTCGGGGACCGTTTTGCAGAACACCTACGCTCGGTTCGCAATAAACAACTGCACCTCCCAGTCGCGAACCATTTCAACTCCCCCTCCCATTCCTCAGACGACACGTCCATCCTGGGCCTCCTGCAGTGCCACAACGATGTCACCCGAAGGTTGCAGGAACAGCAACTCATATTCCGCTTGGGAACCCTGCAGCCCAATGGTATCAATGTGGATTTCACAAGTTTCAAAATCTCCCCTCCCCCCACCGCATCCCAAAACCAGTCCAGCTCGTCCCTGCCTCCCTAACCTGTTCTTCCTCCCACCTATCCCCTCCTCCCACCTCAAGCCGCACCCCCATTTCCTACCTACTAACCTCATCCCACCCCCTTGACCTGTCTGTCCTCCCTGGACTGACCTATCTCCTCCCTACCTCCCCACCTACACTCACCTTTACTGGCTCCATCCCCACCTCTTTGACCTGTCTGTCTCCTCTCCACCAATCCTCTCCTCTATCCATCTTCTATCCGGCTCCCCCTCTCTCCCTATTTATTTCAGAACCCCCTTCCTCTCCCCCATTTCTGATGAAGGGTCTAGGCCCGAAACGTCAGCCTTCCTGCTCCTCTGATGCTGCTGTGTTCATCCAGCTCTACACCTTGTTATCTAAGATTTGAGGGTGGCCTTCCTTCCCTGGCATCAAATGATATCCCAAAGATGACAATTGGAGCCCACCTAAGGAGATCATCAAGCACAGTAAGGGGGGCAGTTACCAGGATGTGAATTCCAAGCAGCAGAACCTGTCAAAGTAGTCAGTCAGGGATTGTTGGTGAGATCCCGCATTGTCTTGTACCTAGTGCTGAATCGGCCTGGGAGGCACAGTAGCACAGTGGTGCTGCCTCAGAGCACCAGGTATCCGGGTTCAATTCCACCCTCGGGTGACATCTCTGGGTGGAGTTTGCACATTCTCCCCGTGTCTGCGTGAGTTTCCTCCAGTTGCTCCGGTTTCCTCCCACAGTCCAAAGATATGCACGTTAGGTGGATTGGCCATGCTAAACTACCCTGTAATGTCCAGGCTAGGTGAGTTAGCCAGGGTAGATGTGGGGTTATGGGAATACGGTAGGGAGCTGGGTCTGGGTGTGATGTTGTTCAGTGGGTCAGTGCAGACTCGGTGGACCAAATGGCCTACTTCTGCACTATAGGCATTCTATGATTTTATGACTCAACACTAGGAGGATCATAAACTCATAGAATCCTTACAGCGTGGAAGCAGGCTATTTGGCCCTTTGAGTCCATACTGACCCTCCGAAGAGCAACCACCCTCCACCCGATCCCTGTCACCCGGCATTCCCCATGGCCAATCCACCTAACCTGCACAACTTTGGACTGTGGGAGGAAACCAGAGCACCCAGAGGAAACCCACACAAACACTGGGAGAACGCGCAAACTCCACACAGACAGTCGCCCAACGAATCGAACCCAGGTCTCCTGGCACTGTGAGGCAGCGGTGCTAACCACTGAGCCACCGCCATTCCTCTTTGTAGAAGGTCAATCGGAGACTCACTTACTGCTGATGTTTACAAGAAGGGCTCTCCCATTGTGAAGCTCAGTCCCAAATACTGCGGCTACGACAGCCGGTCAGGGAGTGTGTTTTCTGTGGTGAGGGAGTCAATCACTGTATAGCCCCAAAGCCTTTCCACCCTCTACAAGGCATAGAATAAGAGCTCCCTGATTGGGGCTGTTAACCTGGTCCAATCAGGGAGCCCTGGCTGACAGATAAAATATGGAACGTCAGAGATGCTAACACTCTGGTAGCTGATTCTGAATAAGGCAGTACTAAAGTCAAGGCCTGTTCCTATGTAAATAAAGGGTGACTTAGTGATTGTTACTGGAGTTACTTCACAATGTATACCAACTTCCACAACACTCAAACTCCGTAGACAACACCTTCCAAACCAACAAACTCTACCACCTAAAAGGACAAAGGCAGTCAATGTATAGGGGTTTCTTTACCGATAAGTTCCTTTCTAAGTTGTGCTCAGTTCTGACCTGGAAAGATATCAGCATTCCTTCATTACTGCTGGATTAGAACCTTGTCACCCACTCCGAAACAGCACCGTGGGTGAGCCTGGAACATTTGGACTGCAGCAGTTCAAGAGGGCATCATAACCGCCATCTTCTCAAGGGTAATTAGGGATGTGCTATAAATGCTGATCTTGCTAATGCCCACATCCCTTGACTTTAAAAAAAAGGAAATAAAATTCTCCTGGCTCTCCTTTAAAGAATTCTAATGAATGCTGCAGTGTAATTGGAGATTCTATAGCAGTTGACCACAGCTCCAATGTAGCAGCCTCTCAAGGGCTGTTTTGATGCTCTTCCAGCTTGCTCAAGCCAAGTTCAGCATGGTTCTCACTAATGAGAGAGAATATGGCATAAGGCAGTATTTGTGCTGTAAGAACACCAGTATTCAGCAAATTTATAGTCATTTAAAAGGAAAACCAACACAATTCCTTTCACCTCGAAGTTTCAGCATTTAAGCAAATCCTGGATATCAGGAATAATACCCTAAAATGTTAGAAATAGTAAAATCTGGAGAAAGAGAGAGAAACTTTCATCAGAATTGGCCAGTCACTTGAGACAATGGGCTTAATGCAATGCTTCACTTTCATCCCTATCCTTCCATCCTTTTTTAAAAGTCCAGCAGAGTGTTTAATTAGAGAAGAAGGCACAGAGCGTACATCCCTTCATTTTCTCAACTCTCCCTGGTTATTTTGGAGAGGGAAATGTCAAAGGTATGGTGGTTCTGTGGTTATCAATGCAGCCTCACAGCGCCAGGGACCGGCGTTTGATTCCAGCCTCACATGACTGTCTGTGTGGAGTTTGCACATTCTCCCCGTGCCTGCGTGGGTTTCCTCCGGGTGCTCTGGTTTCATCCCACAGTCCAAAGATGCACAGGTTAAGTGGATTGGCCAAGCTATATTGCCCTGTAGTGACCAGGGATTTGTAAACTATTAGGATTAGCCACGGAAAATGTGGGGTTACTGAGATAGGGTAGGGAGGTGGATCTGGGTGGGATGCCCATTTTTTTTATTCATTCATGGGATGAGGGTGTCATTGGCTAGGCAGCATTTATTGCCCATCCCTAATTGCCCAGAGGGCAGTTAAGAGTCAACCACATTGCTGTGGGTCTAGAGTCACATGCAGGCCAGACCACATAAGGATGGCAGTTTCTTTCCCTAAAGGGCATTAGTGAACCAGATGGGATTTTCCAACACTCGACAATGGATTCACGGTCATCATTAGACTCTTAATTCCAGATATTTATTGAATTCAAATTCCACCATCTGCCATGACAGGATTCAAACCTGGGTCCCCAGAACATTATCTGGGTTTCTGGATTAGCAGTCCAGCGATAATACCACTAGGCCATTGCCTCCCATATGAGGGTTGGTGTGGACCTGATGGGCCAAATGGCCTGCTTCCACACTGTAGGGATTCTATGGTATATTTCCCTAATTTGAGTTCAACTGAGGCCACTGAGTGGCCAATTGAGAACCTCAGTCCTTGGCTACTGATGTCCTACCAGTGGTGAGAGGGTGGGGAGAGGGCCATGCTGCCACTTGCAGACTTGCCATCGGGCTGGAGGTGAGGGGTTCTCCAATTCAAGTATTCTGTATAACGAAGGTCACCTTCCCAAGAAGATTCCTCCTCAGCCCTTCCTGCTCTCACCCCCAACCCACCGCACCGCACAGTGACCAGCTTCACCCCGGCTCTATGACATTGATTGCAACAAGGCCATCCAATGTGCTGGGGTCTTCCTCCCTGCTTCTTGGGCTGGGTCCTCTGCAGTACCAGCATTGGCCACTGTTGCGGGTAGTGCTATTCGGATCTGAAGGGATGAATAGTTTGCCTTGAAGACAATGAGAAACCTGACAGCAGGTAGATACGTGCCAGATTGGGATTGGGATTGGGATTTTTCCCAGTGGTGTTTCTGGTAGTGGTACAGCAGAGTTTCCCATGGGCTCTGCAACCAACGGATAGGATAATCATCATTAAATTCGGCCAAATAACTCTGTTCCTCTCTGCACAGATGCTGACTGATGTACTGCACATTTCTTGTCTTAGTTAAACCAAGCACAGACTGATAAGATGAAAATCTCTTTTCTACACAGCTCCTGAATGTGCCAACAGGTAGCTTGAAGCTATAATGCTGCTGCAGCGAGTGACCATTTCTTTTGAAGAAGGTAACTGGAATGGACTCACTGCCCTGTTTTTGAGAGATTTATGCAACTAATTTCCTCAATAAAATAATTCGTACTAAATCTGGTGGTTCTCTGTGATGTAGGGATCTGAAAGGTTGGCATTAATCAATGTGGCATTGCTATGTGGCTGGGTGGTCATTTAGCTCCATTGACTGCATGGCTGCCTTGGAATGCAGAGTGACACCAACAGCATGAGGTTATCTTGAAGATCCTTCCTTCTCCACCTTGCCCCTCATTTGAGGTGTGATGACCCTCAGGTTAAACCTACCATCAGTCATTTCTCTACGAGACTGTGGCAAATTTACCTTTTCTTTACCTGCTACATGGTAGGAATTTATCCATACATGGGATGTAGGCATTGCTGAGAAAGACAGCATTTGTTGTCCATTACTAATTGCCCTTGAACTGGTGACTTACTAGGCCATTACACAGGGCAGTCAAAAATCAATCATATTGCTCTGTGCCTGGAGTCACATGTAGGCCAGACTGGGTAAGAATGACAGATTTCTTTCCATAAAGGTGGTTAATGGATCAGATGAATTTTATGAAAACCAATGACAGTTTCATAGCCACCTTTTACTGAGATTAGTTTCCACTTCTGGGATTTTATCAAAGGAATTTAGATTCCACCATCTGCCATGCTGGGATTTGAACCTAGGTCTCCAGAGAGTTAAGCTGGGCTTCTGGGCAATTAGTTCAGTGACAAACCTGCTATGTCACCATATTCCCACTTATTGCGTAAGAGTTGATGGAAGAAACGCAGCTCAATAACACTTGAAGGCTAGAATATTTAATTCAAATTAGGATTCTAAGAGTCTAACAGCAATGGTTTTAAACCTTCAAATTCTCCTGCAACTCTCACACTAAATCAGGTAAATCGATAAGAAGGCCCAGCAGTGCTTAGATTAATGGAGAGTCAGAAGGAGCAAGACTTTTCCTCCTAATCTCTGTACAGCGATTGGAACTATGAGGTTCTTCATTGGGGTTGTTCACCTGGGCCAATCAGCAAAGCCTCGACGGCCCAACATAACCAGGAGATTTAGAATCTCCTCAGCTCAGGCGACTGACTCCAAACTGGCTGGCCATAGCCAGTGTACTGTGTACGTGTAAATAAAGGGCGACTTGGTGATGGGTTACTGGCCTCTGTGGAGTTACTTCACCCTGCATAAAAAGAACATAGCTGTAATGACCCCAATGTGGAATGTGAATTCATGACTCCATGGAGCTGAGGCACAAGACCCATTTTCATGGCCACCCTGGGCCTTAATGTTTAGGTATTATGATTGAGGCCTACATTTTACACGCACCCTGGATGCATACACCCAAATTTCTAGGCTGCGAGATTGATATTTAGCAGCTCAGAGAAACAAAAGTGACTCTCATAGTTCAGCACAGTATTTTATTTCAAGGCTACTTCAAACACAAGAAGACTCCAAAAAAAAGTTAAAATTAGTGACATAAAAAAGATTTTACTTCAAAATTTCTCATGCCAAGCTCAGTTATTTTCTTAATGTGTATAATCTTGTCTCAATCCAAAATTGTTGAAATGATTTAAATATCTTTGAAACATGATGTTGAAATACAGCTCTGCAAATTCCTTTGGAAACTTTTCTTAAACCCCTGTTATACTATTTAAGCAGTAGCTTTGAAATGTCCCTCAACATTTATGCAATGACAGATAAACATTAAAAAACTACTAATTTCACTGTGCGATTAGCACTTCTTGATAAAGTTAAGTCCCAGTAGTTAGACATAACCTGGAAGTGTTGAATCATCACTTCAGAAGCTACAGAATGAGGTAAGAATTACTTGCAAAAGTCAAGCAAAAACTACCAAATCTTGTGGCATCGCAATCGATTGTGGTTTTGGGAAAAATAAAGTGCAAGTGATATAGTCCTTTTAGGATGGAGTGGGAAATTCTAAGTAGGCTATAGTCTTGGATTGGGTTTCCTAAGCCCCATTGATTATAAGAGAAACTCAGGACAGTGAAAGACTATCATTGTTGTTAAGATGACAGGGCCAAATGTATGTGTTGGAGCTAACACAAAATGATGTGTTTTCAACTAATGAAGGTTTCAGGCATGAGAAGGTCATGTAAAAAAGCTCAGCAGGTCTGGCAGCAACTGTGAAGACAAATCAGATTTAATGTTTCAGGTCCAGACGAAGGGTCACTTTTTTCCTTTATAAATCTCCATCAGTTGGTGTCATAGTGGTACTAAGGTAGATGGTTGGGCAGAAAAGTGGCAAGTAACATTCACGCCATACAAATGTCAGGAAATGACCATCTCCAACAGGAGAGAACTTACCCATCAACCCTTGATATTCAATAGTGGCGCCGTCACTTAATGCCCCACATCCTTGGGTTACTACTAGCCAGAAACTGACCTGGACTCACTGTATAAATACTGTGGCTACAGGAGCAGGTTGAAAACTAGGACTCCTTTATTCATTCACAGGGTGAGGGTGTTGCTGGCTATGTAGCATTTATTGCCCATCCAAGAGTCAACCTCATTGCTGTGGATCTAGAGTCACATGTAGGAGAGATGTAAGGATGGCAGTTTCTTTCCCCTAAAGGGCATTAGTGAACCAGATGGATTTTTCCCCCAACAATCGACAATGGATTCACAGTCATCACTAGATTCTTAATTCCAGATATTTATTGAATTCAAATTCCATCATCTACTGTGGTAGGATTCAAACCCGAGTCCCTAGAATGTTATCTGGGTCTTTGGATTAACAGTCCAGTGATAATACCACTAGGCCATTGCTTCCTCCTACAGCAAGTAACTCACCTCCTGACTCCCTAAAATTTGTCCACCATCTACAAGGCTCCAGTCAGGAGTAGGATGAAATAATCCTCACTTGCCTAATTGAGTGCAACTCCAACAACATTCAAAGAGCTGGACCCCATCCGAGACAAAGCAGCCGGCTTAATTGACACCACATCGAGAAATATTCACCTCTTCACCGCTGATGTTTAGTAACAGCAGTGTGTACCACCTACAAGATGCACTGCAGAAAATCCCCAAGGCTCCTTAGGCAGCACCTTCCAAAGCCAGAACCATGACCATCTAGAAGGACAAGGGTAGCAAATATAAAGGAACACCACAACCTGCAAGTTCCCCTCCAAACTACTTATCATCCAGACTTGGAATTACATCACCAATCCTTCAGTGTCATTGAGTCACAATCCTGGAATTTCCTCCCTAATGACATTGCTATTGATCTACCTATAGCAAACGAACTGTAGTGGTTCAAGTAAACAACTCACCGCCCCAGTCTGAAGGGAAGCAAGGGGTGGGCAATAAATGCTGGTCCAGCCAGCAACATCCACAACCTACGAATGATTTTAAAAAACTTTAGAGATTCTTCCAATCTGTTTTTTTATATTCCCAGCTAATTTTCTCTCTCACTTTACATTTTACCTCCTTATTAATCTTTTCATCATTGTGTGTTTTTATATATGTCCAACGTTCTGAATTACCACCCAATCTTGCACTATTATATGCCTTTTTGTTAGGTTTGAAATTATCTTCAACCATTTTATTTAACAGAGATGGTGGAATTAGTTTTTTCTCAGTGGAATTTACCTATGCTGTGTATTCTGAAATGTTCCCTTATTTCTGTCTGCCATAGTTTCACTAATGACTAATCCCTTTAAACTAATTTGCCATTTTGTGTAAATTAGCTCTGTGTTCATGCCCTCATAAATATTAATCTTGGACCAACATTTTTTCCCAGTGTATACTAGTGCATAGGCACAGCTAGTAATGGGAAGGTTAATGGAATGGTGGCCTTTATCCAAGGGGGTTGGACTATAAGAGCAGGGAAGTCTTACTGCAATTGTACAAGGTGCTGGTGAGACCACATCTGGAGAACTGTGAGAAGCTTTAAGAAAAGACATTATTTCATTGGAGGCAGTTCAGAGAAAGTTCACTAGGATGATCTACGGTATGGAGAGATTGAGTTATGAGCAAACGCTGAACACACTGGGACTCATTGGAGTTAGTAGAATAAGAGGGTATCTCGTTGAATCTCAGATATAAGATTCTTAAGAGGTTTGACAAAGTAAATGCTGAGAGGATGTTTCCCCTCATCGAAGAGTCCAGGTCCAGAGCGTGTAGTCTCAGAATGAAGGGGGTGCCAATTTGAGATTGAGACGAGGATGACTTTCTTCTCTCAGAGGGTTGTGAATCTTTGGAACTCCTTGCCATGGAGACCTAAGGCTTAGATAGATAGACTCTTGATCAGTCGGGGAATCAAGGCTTACAGGGAAAGGGCAGGAAAGCTGTCCTCAAGAATGTTGGATCAGCCATGATCCTGAATGTTGAAGCAGACTCGAGGGGCTTAAGGGACCTACTCCTCCACCTATATCTTACGGCCACATGGTCTAACTGGAGCACAGTTCTCCCGTGTCAGTCTTTGGGCCGTGCATTCATTTCTGTAACCTTACTTACACAATGCCAATTTACTCAGGTAATAAGTTAGACGGAACTGAAGTTCACTGAGATTTGAACTGATCTGCACCTTAATTCCATCTACCTGGATTGGTTCCAGATCCTTTACACTTGCTTAAAATCTACAAATAAAAATGAAAGATGGGTCTGCTACAGGGTGCAAAACATTCTCATCTCTTTTCGGGATTGCAATTGGGAACTGGTAGAACATGGGAAGTATTAAAGTAATTTATGGTGCAAGTCTCTCTAGAACTTAAGCCAAGGAACAAGATGTTCTTCCCTGTTCTTTTGTATAAGTCTAAGGCATTTATCCATCTCTCGGGAACATGTTCAGGAGATCACTGAAACAGTCTAACAATGCCCCGTGCCCTGGTCTTTAACAGCGTTTGCCAGTGGAGGTAGAGTCGCTGGAGAGACTGAAACAGGCAGAATGTTCACAGTGAATTGGAAACGTGGATCTCATTCAAGTTCAATTATGGGACATCTAGAGACCATGGTTGAAAGGAGTACTTAGAGTTCTAGTGACCTGAAAATGCATGAAATATGAAATGGATATATAATCAAATGAAACAAATTCATTTTGGGAAACAAGACAAGATGAAATTGAACATCAGTGATGGGGAAAAGGATTTATGATGGGATGGAAGTAAATGTGTTTGGATATTAAGCAAGTAATGACCCAAATCTACTGGTCATCAGGGACTGTATGTACCCTCCTGAAGGTCCAACTAACTGACGCAAATGGGATTAGTTTGAGCTGAGTAAGTCTCCTGTTCCCAAGCATCCTCCACAAAAGTCTCATACCTAGATCCAGAATCAGATACTTTGAATAATGACCTGGATAATTACTCAGGAAATGTTAGACAAAAAAAAATCCTCATCCAAAATAGCAAGGAATGACTGTAAGATTATTAAGGAAGTACTACTTGAAGTGTGAGAGAAAGCTAGCTGGAAATATAGAAATAGATTAGAAGAGTTTCTAAAGAAACCCTGGTGTAGTGACTCAGATAGCTACTCAAGAAATGTCAGAGAAATCCTCATCTCACTCCTGTGTAACTTTACAACCTGGCCTTCAATCACTCACACTGATCCCTCAGTCACTCACAATACCCTTAATTCCCCCATTTACCCCACACACCTCACACCAGCTCTGTCCCCACCAGTGGCCTAGTGGTATTGTCACTAGACTATTAGTCCACAGTCCCAAGTAAAATTCCAGGGACCCAGGTTCAAATCCTGCCATGGCAGATGATAGAATTTGAATTTGATAAAGATCTGGAATGAAGCGTCTTGTGATGACCATAAATCCATTGCTGATTTATGGGGAAAAACTCATCTTGTTCACTGATGTCTTTTCAGGAAGGAACATTGCCATCCTTATCTGGTCTAGCCTACATGTGACTCTAGACCCACAGCAATGTGGTTAACTCTTAACTGCCCTCTGGGCAATTAGGGATGGGCAATAAATGCTGGCCTGGCCAGTGATGCCTGCATCCCATGAACGTATAATAAAAAGCACCCAACAATTCCCTCACCCCAACTCAGAGGTAGATTATAATCCCAGCCCATTTTCAGGAATATTTTGGATCAAACATACAGCCCAGATGATCACTCACACTTAGAGCTGAGAAAAACAGACCGTATATACACTTTAGTAGGTCTAAAGAACTAATTGAGCGCTCCCTGAACCAAAAGAGCCAGCTGAGAATGCACAGTTCACGTTTGATTCAATCATACGTTGATAGTTCTAGGAAGGGAGAGTATAATTGTATTTTCAATAGAGATTCTGAGTTATAATGTTCCAGGGAGTTATTTAAGATGACCAGCAATATTTAAAGCAGCATATACCTTAAATCCGTGAGTAGAAGGCTACGTAGCCTAGCGAGATAACTTTAGAAAAACGTTATGGAAATTGTAGCAGTACCTTTACCATGAGAGGCACAGTTGTGAATCTTATTAATCTAAATTTTTGCTGAATATTTGCTTTTTCTATAAAATTTAAACAGCTTATTCCAGTATCAAACTTAATGTTCACACAGTCAAAGAATCCCCCAGGTTTCAGAAATAGGCTTCAGTATGCTGAGAGATGCAGATGGTGGGGACTATTTTGTTGCATGTTGTTTTGTCCACATCAACGATTTTGGACACAGACAGGCTGGTCAAGGTGAAGGCAAGGTCAAGAGATGTCTGCAGGCCTGGGTTTCTTTGTAATACTGTTTATGACATATTAAGACGAGATGCTATAATACATGGTATACAGAGATACACTAGGTTCCAATCTTACTGTTACGTTACTGAATGACAAATCCATAAACTGTGCCATCCAACACTAGTCAGTCTACTCCACCAACTTCTCTGTTGGTTAACTTCTAACATTCACAGGGATAGACCTCAAACTTCTGCCCAGCTCTCCATGTGTTTCTCCCTCTTCTTTGCTCTACTCACACTGTGCCATTTACGCCCAGTGATAAGCAGCTCAACAACATCATGGTAACGTTGTTCCACGATCCTAAAGCCTTCGCACAACACAGATATCCTTGTCGGACAATTACCTCTTAACAGTAGGATACTATTTCCAGGAACAGGTTTGGCAGATGTCATGAACTCAGTATCTATTGTGACCCCATATAACCCCTTATCATAGCCGGATTCTTTGACAACCTGGCCTGGCCTAATTCCCTTGTACCAAACACTTGACTGCCCATCCAAAATATATCTGACTAGTGCCCCTCCATGTACCCCCATAACCTGACTATCTCCTGATCCAAGTGGACTAGGCCTCACCACCCAATGACGCCCCAACCCAATCTGACTATCCCCCAACCTAACAACCCACCCATGTGACCCGTTGGCCCATTTAACCAGCTCCCACAACTCACCCAGCCAACTCCCCTAACCAGTTTCTCAACTGTCATCCCACAAAGCAACCCACCAGCACCCCATCTACTTATCCGCCTGGCCCATTCATTCATTTACATGCCCATTCACACTGGACAATTAAATATAGCTTGTAGCAGCTAGTACTGTAAAAGATGGCTATGTCCAGTCTTATTCCTGACACTACAGATCCGTGGTGAATTTCTCAGTAAGTCTGTACGCTTCGGATTTCTGAAGAAGCTGGGCCTGAAGTGTGAAATAGCATCGGAGCAGTCAAATGTTTGAATGGAGCGGAAAGCCCTCTACTATGGAATATTGACGCCATTACATCTGACTGTTCTAGTGGAAAGTCATCAACCTCAATCATCAATTGTTTCTCCCATCTAGAGGCTGCTTGGTCTACAGCTTAATTCCAGCATTCTCTGTTTTTGTTACGGTATGGTCTGCAGCCCTGAGAACCAATAAAAACTGAAAGAACTGCGGATGCTGTAAATCAGGAACAAAAACAGAAGTTGCTGGAAAAGCTCAGCAGGTCTGGCAGCATCTGTGAAGAAAAAGTCAGAGTTAATGTTTCAGGTCCGGTAATCCTTCCTCAGAAGGATTCCTTGACATTCCTGACACTCAGTTAGTTCGGCTGGGTGGATACCTGACTTGCAATGTAGACTTGAGACCAACAAGCATGGGTTCAATTCCTACACTAGCTGGGGTAACCACAGAGGATTGTCCTTCTCACACTGTCCCCTTGAAGAGCCTCAGATTAAACCACCATCAGTTGTTTCTCTGCAATGAGGGAGCAGCCCTCCGGTCTGGCAAGACTATTGGTGACTCGACCTTTACACAGCCTCAAATAAAAGCAAAATATTGCGAACGCCGGAGATCTGAAATGAAAACAGAAAGTGCTGGAGAAACTCATCTGTACAGAAAGAAACAGAGCTAATGTTTCGATCCCTGTGTAACTCTACAAAATGGTGCAACAGGGGAAGTATTAAAGTAGGTTATAGCACCATTCTATCTGCATTCTTCCCTGTTCTCTTAGATTAGCTGGAGGCAGTATCCATCTCTTGGGAACATGTTCAGGAGATTACTCAAACAGGCTAACAATGCCTCATGTCTTGGTCTTTAATGTGGTTTGCCAGTGGAGGTAGAGTCCCTGGAAAGATTGAAACAGGCAGTATGTTCACAGTCAATTGGAAACGTGGATTTCATTCAGTTGTGGGATGTCTAGAGAATATGATGGGAAGGAGTACTTAGAGTCCTAGTGACCCAGAAAATGCATGAAATATGAAATGGATATATAATCAAATCATTTGGGGAAACAAGGCAACGTGAAATTATGATGTCAGTAATGATGAAAAGATTTTTGATGGGGTGGGAACAAGTAACTACCCAAATCTTAAGGTTTTCAGCTCATCAGGGACTATTCCTCTGCCCCATCTGCTGACTTTGACATGGGTTAGAATCCAAGCCCAGTTCTGGGACTATTCCAGATCAGGCATACTGTTCAAAAGATTACTCTCACTTCAGGCTGAGAAAGCAGTATTTAAAATCCTATGAATCCAGAAATATGAATATCATCTGAAGACTCATTTTGGAATTGAATTGTTCACTGTCCTACAGATTTTCTCCAGATGCTCTCTGTCATTGGAGAGAAACAACTGATGGTGGTTTAATCAGAGGCCCTTCATAGGGAGAGTGTGAGAAGGATAGTCTTATATAGTTACCCCAGCTAGTATAGGAATTGAACCCTTACTTGTTGATATCAAGTTTACATTGGAAGTTGGGTATCCAGTCAACTGAGCTAACTGATTCTCAGGGCTGTATGCCATACCACTCTTTCTCTTTTTATTTATGATAATGCCGTAATTTTTATTTCAGATTTCCAGCTTCCGCAGTATTTTTTGATTTTATTATTTTCTTGCTTTCCTATTCCTAGGTACCAAGATTCCTTCCTCTTGTACAATGTGGCCCAAAAGCATAATTCCCATCTTCATGAATTGTCATTTCTCATTGAGTATAAGGCCTGCACTTTGCACTGTTTACAAACTTCTGAGACTTTTCTATCATGCCCTATTTTGGCCATACTGTGTA
>NC_063347.1:10001702-10014134 GCF_021869965.1 Rhincodon typus
ATACATCATTGCCTTTTTGGCCATACTGTGTACCAGAATGTTACAGAGCATACATCATTGCCTTGAAGGATTGGAGATATTGCACACTGTCAGATTTCTGGCGCTGACAAAATTCCCAAACAAAATTTACCAAGTTCGGTGTGATGATTGTAGATAACAATCTTCAGTTGTAGTGTAAGGGTATTTGCCAAAAAAGTCAGAAATTGCTGGAAAAACCCAGCAGGTTTAGCAACATCTATGGAGAGAAAAGCATGAGTTAACATTTCAGGTCCAGTGACCGTCCTTCAGACCTGCTGAGTTTCTCTGACAATTTCTGACTTTTTTCTTTTCTGATGTTCAGCATCTGCAGTTCTTTGGGTTTTATTTTTGCCAGAATGTGCTGCTTGTGTCTAATTTTGTGAATTATCTACTGCTGGCTCATTCTGCCAGATTGTCAAACTCTGACGAGATTGGGTGGACTTCTCTCTAGGCTGCATTGTTCGATTGTGTGACGTCTACACAAAGCCTGAGCTTTGGGAACTCTCACCATCCCTAAGCACCACCCTGTTGGCTCTGTAATTGGTTATATTACTCCATTGTTTAGCTTGCTTTCAAACAGTGTCTTCACCTTCCCCAGTGAGGGTTGTGGTATCCTCCTAGCATTCTACAAACATATCGGCTTGGAATCCTTCCATAATGTAATGTGATACTCTTGCTTGAGCTTTCCTGAACCTTTTAAACGTTGCGGGAATTCTTCAGAAGACTCCTTGTCGTTATTATTTGCATCTTGTAGCATTGTATCCAGTCTTTCTAGAAGACACGATCACTTGCATGCATTCTCACTTCAAAGCAATGTGCTCTGGCTCTTTAAGACGCAGGGAGTCTTGTTGATCTCACTCCCCTGGACCTTGGTGCTTGCCAAATAAATATTGATTAAAGTCAAGGCAAATTGTCAGCTGCATCAGAATCTAATTTCAACTTGTGACAAGCAACTAAGCTTGTTAATTAACCAGAATAAAATATCATAATGCAATGGGTACATGACTGTTGCGAGAGGAGATGCCTGTTTTTAATATGCACCTTGTAAATAAATGCAATAGGTCAGCAGGAGTTAATTTTCTTTTTAGAAACTTTTGAAAAGGTGGATGTAAAGACCACCAGCAGGGCTTTGTCTGAGAAGAAGAGTTTGTGGCTGGAAGCTTTGAGACCAAGATGGGGTTGCAAATTTTGGTATTCAAAACACTTACGTCTGTGGTACATCATGAATCATAGAACAGAACAGAACAGAATTGCATTGAATTGAATTCTAAAATACAGAATGGGTTTATTCGAACCATCGTATGTATAACGGCTTCTGAAAGAGCTGCCCAGCTAGTCCCACTCTCCAGTCCTATCTCTGTAGCTCCCTAAATTCATCCCTTCCAAATGTATATCCAGCTCTGTTTTGAAACCTCCTACGGAATCCACTTCCAGCACTATCCCAAGCAGCCCGTTCCAAATCCTAACGACTCTCTGAATAAAAAAGTTTCTCCTCATCTCACTCCAACCTCTCTTGCTAACAATCTTGAAAACATAACCCTTAGTTACTGACATACCAACTAGTAGAAAGAGAATATCCTTCTTTACCCTGTCAAAACTGTTTATAGTTTTGAACACCTCCATTAGGTCACCTCTTTGTCTTCTCCTCCAAGCAGAATAAGCCCAATTTCTTTAATCTTCTCTTGTATTTAATATCCCTCATTCTTGGTACTATTCTGGTAAACCCCCCTGGAAACGTTGAGCACTGCACCATTTGTGCTGGAAGTTGGTGTCTGACATGGGATTGTCCATACTGTTGGACACACCTCCCTTAGTGAGGAAGAGAGAAGGAGGAGGATGAGGCTAGCTGGCCAGGACCAGGGCTTCCAGGAGAGTGGAGAAAGTGGGAAACTGGTTGTGGAGCAGTGGAGGGGGAGACGGTAGCAGTAGGCAGGGTGAGGGTGACACTGCCACCCAATTGTCCAGGATCAGAGTGCCCTAGGTACAGATTACGGCGCGACAGTGCCCCTGAAAACAAGTGAGACAGTCATAGCCCTCTGTGCCAGTCTTTCTGACAGGATATAAATCTCGAATTGGGTCACAGTGACATTGAGCTTCTTCATCTCTGATTGATTCCAGGTTGCATGTGGAGATCTTAGTAACTTCATCGAGCCTGCAGCTCTTCACTGATGAAGGTCTTTACTCAGTCCTTCCTTATATATTTGTTTTATATCTGACAACACCAGACAAGTGAAAACAACCAGAGGCTTTGAAGCTATGCCTGGATATCCATGGGTAGAAGGGGCAATTGTTCCATAAATGTTCCAGGTGAACAGCCAAGAGCACTTATTTATGAACAGAGATCCAATCAAGGTTCAGATTGTAAGCAATCACAAACAAAGAATAATGCAACAAATACAAGCAAAACCCTGAGGGTGCTGGGAACCTGAAGCAAAAACAGTAGGTGTGTTGGCATCTGTGGAGAAAGTTAACATTTTCAGTCAAGTATGACTGTTCTTCACCAAAGAATTGTGTGTATACTATCTACGCCGTGACCCACACATCTTTAGACATGTCTAGAGATGTTTACTGGCCTGGAATCTTTGACTGGCGCAATGCTCAATGACATAGTATACCCATTAAAATGATGGCTAATGACTTGTTAAAGATGCGATTCAGAGATCTGGACCGATCAGACAGCTCTCTCCAGTATGTGCCAGTCAGAGTGCCCTCTCCATTAGTCATTCACTTACCCCTCAGAGAGGGGTATCCCTGGCAATGGAAGGAAATGATGGGGACAGCTCAGTCATCTGATGACGGCTCCGATGAAAAAGAGGGTAGGCCTCAAAAGGCACCTGCCCAAACCTAGATGCTCATGAGACAAGCGATGTTCTGATCCTCAGAGGGTTCTAGTAACAGAGTGTTTCCAGCTTGACATCTTCTCCTCTTAGCTCCATCACAGGATCAGCAGGGCTGTGTAAGGGAAATGTGAGTCACCAAATTGTAGAAGGACCAACATGATCACAAACTCCCAACAAAACAGCCAAACGATCCACTCCAAATCCACCAGATTGCACAAGGATAGAGCACAAATGCAGCTGAAAGATCATGTGAGCAGAAAACTCATTTATGTTTGCAATTGCTCGAAACAAGATCTCGCAAATAGGAAAGGTGTCAGTTTGCTATCGAGTATAACGAACATGGGGTTCTGTTTTAGCTGCTGCCCCCCACTGGCCGCTAGTGGTGTTGGACACTGGCTAGGACCTAGGTCTGGGGTGATTTTGGCAGCCGTCCTCCAGTCGCCTGAAGCCATGAGTGTCCCAATATGGTGGGAGTCTGCCGCACTGTGGCATGTTGCCTGTCTCCACATGGCACTCAAAGGCTTCTGGCACAGGGGCACCGGGGAGGCTGTGCCCATCACAGAGGTGCCCCTGCTGTTCAGACACCATTGTGGGGTCTATTTGACCTTTCCTCCCTTCCTGAGAGGGACCAGAACCTGGATGTGACTCCAGTCTCTCCATCATGTATGTTAGGTTTTATTGGTAGAGGGATTGAGTTTCAGAGCCATGAGGTCATGTTGCAGCTGTACAAAACTCTGGTGCAGCCGCACTTGGAGTATTGCATACAGTTCTGGTCACCGCATTATAGGAAGGATGTGGAAGCATTGGAAAGGGTGCTGAGGAGATTTACCAGGATGTTGCCTGGTATGGAGGGAAGGTCTTATGAGGAAAGGCTGAGGGTTTTGAGGCTGTTTTCGTTAGAGAGAAGAAGGTTAAGAGGTGACTTAATAGAGACATACAAGATGATCAGAGGATTAGATAGGGTGGACAGTGGGAGCCTTTTTCCTCGGATGGTGATGGCTAGCACGAGGGGACATAGCTTTAAATTGAGGGGTGATAAATATAGGACAGATGTCAGAGGTAGGTTCTTTACTCAGAGAGTAGTAAGGGCGTGGAATGCCCTGCCTGCAAAAATAGTAGACTCGCCCACTTTAAGGGCATTTAAATGGTCATTGGATAAACATATGGATGATAATGGAATAGTTTAGGTTAGATGGGCTTCAGATTGGTTTCACAGGTCGGCGCAACATCGAGGGCCGAAGGGCCTGTACTGCGCTGTAATGTTCTATGTTCTATGTTCTATGTTCTATCACAGACAGCTACTGCAACGGAATGTAGCTGTGCAGGATTATCATATCGTAGTAACAAAATGATTTATTATTTTGGTAATAAAAAACCATGCGAAGTCTGGATAAAGTAGGTGGATAAATATTGTTCCCACTTATAAAATGATTAAGAACTAGAGGGCGTAACTTTAAAGTTTTTTTGTAAAACAAGCAAGTGCAAGATGAGAGGAAACCTTTTCTCAAAGCTAGTACTGAGGGTACGAAATGTACCAGCTGGAAATGTTGGGGAGGCAGGTACAACTGAGGCATTCCAGAAGGCTCTGGGTGATTATTCGAATAAAAATAGTGTGCAGAAGTACGGAGAGAAAATAACTCGGTAATGATGCTCTTTTGAAGAGCTGGCACTGACAGAATGGTCCAAATGGCCTCCTCCTGAACCATAACAATTCTGTTATTCTCTGATCCTCTTCTCAGCCCTGGCTTTGGGCTCTGGAGCACTCAGCAACGAGGCATTTCAGAAATCTCCCATCATCCCACAGTCTGTCTCAGTCTGTCAATGGAAGGTGCCATGCTTTCTGTAGAACAGATGATCGTACTGCTGGTGGCCAGAATGGATTCCCCCCACTGTCTGTGCCACAATCCATCTGGTATCCCCAGCACGTTCCCACCTGCCTCGCGCTGCGCACCCAGCAAACGTCAGGATGGCCTTAGAGGATTGTCGTTGGCTTGATGCTGATTTACAATCGTGGTTGGGGGAGGGGGATGGGGTCAGTTGGCCAGACAATGGGTTTGCAATGTATTGTGATGCCAACACAGTGCGTTCAATTCCTGCATCGGTTGAGGTGGCCATGCAGGAGTGTCCTTCTCATCCTCTCCCATCATCTGAGGCGTGGCTATGACCTTCAGGTTAAACCACCACCAGTTGTCTGTCTCTCCCTAATAAGAGAGCAGCCCTATGATCTGGTAACATGATGGCAACTTTACTTTTACAATCAGGGCTTCTCATGTGTGGGCCTTTTCTACTTTGATGACAGCATATCTTTCCTGCTCCCATTGACCATGTTTTGCAGTCCACCCTCCACTATATTAAGCCCATTGCCATGCAGCTTGGCATCTCCGATCATGCCACTTTACCCATTTCAACAACCCACGGACTATCCATCACCAATCTAAATCACACCCTTCCAAACAAATCCATCTCTAGAATAACACAGTGTGGAGCTGGAGGAACACAGCAGGCCAGGCAGCATCAGAGGAGCAGGAAAGCTGACGTTTCGAGTCGGGATCCTTCTTCAGAAAAAAGGGTCCCAACCCGAAACATCAGCTTTCCTGCTCCTCTGATGCTGCCTGGCCTGCTGTGTTCCTCCAGCTCCACACTGTGTTATCTCTGACTCCAGCATCGGCAGTTCTTACTATCTCTGATGTCCATCTCTAGAATGTTATTGCTCTCTGCAGATCTTTAAAGTCACTGATTATTTTCTGGCCCTGCAGTCAGGTTTTGCTGGATGACCTCCAAAGCTGCTGACCTCCCACGTATCATTTAACTCCCAGTGTGTCCTCCCCTAGGTCTTACCATCAAATCCTGGATCTGTAATCAATCCTTTGTCCTCCCCAGCTCCTGGCTCCTTTCTCTTTGCTCTGTGGAGAATCAAAGGAAGTGAGAGAGCTGATTCCTAATAACTCCCAAGAGTAAAAGGCATCAACAGCATTCAAGTATCCTTTCTTCTCTAGCAAAAGTCCTGGATGCTTTTGCAAATTAGCAATCTGGTCATCCACATTTATAAACAGGTTGTTGAGGAAAATTTAAATTCTTCCACACAAACTACTCAGGCAACGAAAGAATGCTACCTGCAGCTGCCATAGCCCCTGGGCAGGGGTACAATCAAATGGGTGCCTATGGCCTACTTCCAGACAAGGGCCTTACCCCCTGTTGTCTCTGGGCATCCCACCTTTCATCAATGATTGGGTGCACTGCCCATCATTGCTGGCTGCCATTTGCCAGATCCGCACTAGACGGTCATTAATTGGGCACCTCAATTATGACCCAATGTCTCCCAGTCAGTTTCACCAGTTGGTGAACTAAGCATTCCTTTACCTTTGGTGGCTGTGTGGTGGCTCAGTGGTTAGCATTACTGTCTCACAGCACCAGGGACCTGGGTTCGATTCCAGCCTTTGGGTGACTGTGTGGAGTCTGCACATTCTCCCTGTGTCTGTGTGGGGTTTCCTCCGGGTGCTCCGGTTTCCTCCCACAGTCCAAAGATGTGCAGGTTAGGTGGATTGGCCATGGGAAATCGCCCGCAGTGTCGAAGGATGTGCAGGCTGAGTGGATTAGCTTTGGGAAATGTAGGGATACAGGGATGAGACAGTTCTGGGTAAGATGTTCTTTGGAGGGTTGGTGTGGACTCGATTGGTTGAATGGCCTGCTTCCATAGTCTAAAGATTCTATCAGATCAGCGCCAACCACTGATTGGTATGTGAAGTCCATTCCCACAATTTTCCCTTTCTGCCTGGATTCAGCACAAAGACACCAGACTGGTATAATTGTCCTTCCAAACGTGGTCATCCTCGTGGACCGTGCTGGATATGACCAGAAGTGATTGACCACCCTTTTCTGGCTCCCACTACACGCTCCTGCAGCACCACAAAACCATGACTGAGATGTTTCCACTTGTGGGCGAGACCCGAATCAGGGACTATAAATATATAATGACAGTCACCACACTGTGTGACGAGAATGTGGAATTTGTGTGGCTTGGTCTAATAGTATCGATGTATTTAAGGGGAAGCTGGATAGACACAGCAGAGAAAAGGATATGCAGATGAGGCTAGATGAAGAGGGCTATGAGGAGAGTAAAGTGGGGTGTAATTACGAACCAGTTGAACCAAGAGAATTTTTTTGGCCATTAAATGCTCCAATGTTGTAACAGATAGATGGGATGAAGTTTAAACACTTCATAAATATTTGAAACCCACGTCCCTTACTTAAATCCATTTTTTTTCTGTTTCTATTTTGAAATTTCCAGCACTTGCAAATTTCTTGAATCCCTCTTGTACTGTTTTGAGGTATAGTTAGGGTCTGGAGCACAGCTGAAATACCTCATGCAAACTAAAAATCCGGTTTCATTTTCATTGTTCTGTAAATGAAAAATATCCAAGAATAATACTTGAAGTACGCAACATAAGAAGTGGAATGTTTCTCTCCCATACTATTTTCTGACAGATATCATAACCAGATTTATGTTGTTATTTTACCATGGTCTCTTGATTCACTTTCAACTTTTAAGATACAGACAGTTTCTGCACAATTCCTCTTAACTTCTGAGGAAGTTGACATCACATTTCCAAAACAAAAGCATCTAAATATTTCAGTTTCGCAATGCATTGGCAAGTTCTTGCCAATGACTCCTGTAGGAAGCCAATTCCTGATCTTGGCCCAAGAATGCAAAAAAAAATGCAATAAATAAAGACTTGCATTTACATGACACCTTTCATGACCATAGGATTACCCAAGGAAATTTATGGCCATAAGTATTTTTTGAAGCAGAGTCACTGTTTTAATGTAGAAAACATGGCAGCCAATTTGCATAGACCAAGCTCCCACAAGTATAATGTTCACCAAAGTCACATGCTTTTTTTCTAATTCTTGCAATGCAATGGAATTCAAGGCTGCCATTCTTTCTCCATCCCTAGTTTCCCTTGAAATGATTAGCTGTCTAGGCAATTTCAGAGGGCAATTAAGAGTCAACCACATTATTGTGGGTCTGGAGTCACATGTAGGCCAGGCCAGATAAGGATGGCAGATTTCCTTCCCTAAAAGACATCACCGAACCAGATGGATTTTGACAACAATTGACACATGACCGAATTATTGTGGTGCAGAAAGAGGCCAGTCGGCCCACCGTGCCTGTACCAGCATAATTATCCAATGCCAATCTCCTACCTTTTCTTCATATCCTTGCATGCCATTATTATCTCAATAACTATCCAAACTTTCTCAAATACCTCAATTGAACCTGCCTCCACCACATTCCCAGGCAATGCGTTCCATACTCTTAACAACTCGTTGCGAAAAAAGATTTTTCTCATGTCATCCTTGCTTCGTTTGCACATCACTTTAAATCTATAACTTCACGTTCTTGCTTTTTTTACAAATAGAAAGAATTTTAACTACTATGTCGAGTCCATTACGCTTTTGAAAATCTCAATCAGGCCTTCTTTCAACCTTCTTCTCTCCAGGGACAACAGTCCTAATGTGTTCGTCATTAGACTAGCTTTTAATTCCAGACTATTTTTAGTGAATTCAAATTTCACCATCCATCATTTTTATTTGAAGTTCATTCATAGGATGTGGACATTGCTGGCCAGGCCAGTATTTATTGTCCTTCTCTATTTGCACAGAGGGTAGTTAAGAGTCAATCACATTGTTCTGGGTCTGGAGTCACATGTAGGCTAGACCAGGTAGGAATGGCAGATTTCCTTCCCTAAAGGACATCACTGAACCAGATGAGCTTTTCCTACAATTGGTAACAGTTTCATGGTCGTCATTAGACTCTTTAATCTGCAATTTTTTTATGTTGAATTAAAATTCCACCATCAGCTGGGACAGGATTTGAACCCCTGATTGAATTTTTTGAGGACGTGACAAAGGTGATCGATCAAGAGTGGAGCAGTGGATGTTGTCTACGTGGATTTTAGTAAGGCCTTCGACAAGGTCCCTCATGGTAGGCTCATCCAGAAGATTAAGATGCATGGGATCCACGGTGACTTGGCCATGTGGATTCAAAATTGGCTTGCCCATAGAAAGCAGAGGGTAGTGATGTAAGGATGCTTTTCCAGGCTGGAGGTCTGTGGCTAGTGGTGTTATGCAGGGATCCGTACTGGGACCTCTGCTGTTTGTGACATGTATAATGACTTGGATAAAACTGTAAATAGATGGGTTGCTAAGTTTGTAGATGATACAAAGATCGGTGGAGTTGTGGATAATGTAGCAGGTTGTCAAAGGATACAGTGGGATATAGACCATTTGCAGATATGGGCGGAAAAATTGCAGATGGAGTTAAATCTGGTAAGTGTGAGGTGCTGCACTTTGGGAGATCAAATGTTAAGGAAAAGTATACAGTTACTGGCAGGGCCCTGAACAGCATTGATGTACAGAGGGATCTTGGGGTTGAAGTGCATAGCTCCCTGAAAGTGGCCACGCAAGCAGATAGGGTGGTAAGGAAGGTGTATGGTGTACTTGCCTTTATTGGTCGGTGAATTGAGTACAAGAGTCAGGATGTCATATTGCAGCTTTATAAGACTTTGGTTAGGCTACACTTAGAGTATTGCATTCAATTCTGTTTGCCACATTACAGGAAGGATGTGGAGGCTTTGGAAAGAGTGGAGAAGAGGTTTGATTGATTGTTTCATTCATTGGTTCATTGCCACGTGTACCGGAGTACAGTGAAAAGCTTTGTTTACAAGTGGTACAGGCAGATCACAGCAAGCAAGAATGCACAGATCAAAGGTTGTTGAAAAAATCTTAGAGGCATACACATTACATAGCACAGGGCAAGCGCTAGGTGAGAACAACGTTAGCAAGATCAGCATTATTTGAGGCTAGAGAGTCCATTCATCAATCTAATAATGGCCGGGAAGAAGCTGTTCCTGAACCGGCTGGTGCATGTGTTCAACCCTTTGTATCTTCTGCCTGATGGAAGAGGTTGTAGGAGATCATTACCGGGGTGCGATGGGTCTTTGATGTCGGCGGCCTTTCCGTGGCAGCAAGTCATGTAAATGGAGTCCATGGATGGAAGGTTGGCTTCCATGATGGTCTGGGTTGTGCACACCACCTTCTGTAGTTTCTTACAGTCCTGGGAAAAGCAGTTGCCATAACAGGCCATTATCCACCCAGACAGTATGCTTTCAATGGTGCATCTGTAGAAGTTGGTGAGGGACCTTATGGAATGCCAAATTTCCTGAGCCGCCTGAGGAAGAAGAGGCGTTGTCGTGCCTTCTTGACCATCGCATCTATGTGGGAAGTCCAAGACAGGTTGTCGGTTATCTTCACTCTGAGGAACTTGACACTCTCCACCCTCTCAACCTCAGTTCTGTTGATGGGGGTGTGTTCTTCTCCTTTCTTTCTGAAGTCGATGATCAGTTCTTTAGTTTTGCCGACACTGAGAGAGAAGTTGTTCTCACTGCACCACATCACCAAGCTCTCTATCTCCTTACTGTATTTTGGCTCGCCATTGTTAGATATCCATTCTACCACAGTGGTGTCATCATCAAACTTGTAAGTGGCATTCATTCAGAATTTGGCCACACAATCATGGGTATACAGGAAGTAGAGTAGGGGGTCTGAGGACACATTCTTGGGGGTCTCCAGTGGTAAATGTTATTGTGAAGTTACCTATCATCACTGATTGTGGTCTGTGGGTCAGAAAGCTGAGGATCTAGTTGCAGAGGATGCTGCCTGGATTAGAGGGTATGAGCTATAGTGAGTTTTCTCTGGAGCGGCGAAGGCTAAGGGGAGAGTTGATAGAAGTTTACAAAATTATGAGCTGCATAGATAGGGTTGACAGTCAGAACCTGTTTCCCAGAATTGAAATGTCTAATTCTAGGGGGCATGCATTGAAGGTGAAAGGTGGAAAGTTCAAAGGAGATGTGAGGGGCAAGTTTTTTACAGAGAGTGGTAGGAGTCTGGTAGGGGTAAGGGCATTTAAGGGAGTTTTAAATCAGTATATGAATATGTAAGGAATGGAGGGAAATGGACCAAGAGCAAGCAGAAGGGATTTGTTTCATTTGGCATCATTTTCAGCACAACATCATGGGCCGAAGGGCCCGTTCCTGTGCTGTACATTTCTATGTTCTATCTTTCGTATAATAGGGAGGACAGAATTGAACGCAGTATTCCAAAAGTGGCCTAATCGATGTCCTGTCAGCCTAAACAAAACATCCCAACTCCTATACTCAATGCACTGACCAACAAAGGCAAGCGTACCAAATGCCTTCTTCACTACCCTATCTACCTGTGACTCATCTCACCTAAAAGGTGGCATCTTTGACTATGCAGCACTCTCTTTATCCCCTGCACCACTGCCAAAGCACCCCCCCCCCCCACCCCCCAGAGTGAGATGCTTAATTTTTGTGCTCAAGTGGGACTTGAACTGCAAACTGCTCATCCAGAGGGGAAACATGCATCAAACAGAGCCATGACTGCCACAAAACTCAGTGAGCCTAACATGTACCAGGAAGCACCATTCAAATCCAGGTATTGTCATTTACTACTGTTTCTCTAAATAATTTAACACCGGCTGAATCGTATTTTTTTTTTGGCTATGTGTGTTAAGATGTTCGGACAGTTTTTCACTGTGAGGCCTAGCAAGATTCCTCACCATGTCTTACCGAAAGTGCCTTCCTAACTGCAGACCCCACCTCTATGATGTGCCTCTCATCTGATTCTAACCCCATGCCACCAGGGCAGCCTGCCACTTGGAGAGAAGATCAGCATCCCTGGCACCCATGCCACATTTAGAAGGCCACTATACATCCTGATAAACACTGGCATTCCAAACTGCCCAGCACAGACCTGGGGAAGACGACGCACAATTCTCTGATAGGAACCAAAGCCCCCCCCCCCGGCACCCACCATCCCCTGGAGTGGGGTCAGCTCCTGTTTTTGACGAACGTATGGCCCCAGCTCCCCTGGAAGAAATATCAGCCCATTCTCTCAACAGAGAATTGTACCAGGTCTGAACTGGGGTGTAGGGGGGAGCTTTGGCGGTGGTGCAGGGGATAAAGAGAGTGCTGCATAGTCAAAAGTGCCACCTTTTAGGTGAGATGAGTCACAGGTAGATAGGGTAGTGAAGAAGGCATTTGGTACGCTTGCCTTTGTTGGTCAGTGCATGGAGTATAGGAGTTGGGATGTTTTGTTTAGGCTGAAAGGTTGTAGGGTGTATTTACACTATACAACTCAAAATAGCAGTAAATGTCCATTTTGTGAATTGGATACTAAGATTAAGACTAATCTCCAAAGCAAAACACGAGGAACAACCTTTCAGGGAGGCCTTAGTCTGCTTGTCTCCAGTGTCAGTATTGGCCCAGTCTACAGAATCCAACTATATTTACACCTTGACCATAACATTGACATTGCCAGAGTGAACCAAACCTACTGGAGAAAAGCCTAGAGATAGTGGGAACTACCGATGCTGGAGAATCTGAGATAGCAAGGTGTAGAGCTGGATGAACACAGCAGGCCAAGCAGCATCAGAGGAGCAGGAAAGCTGACGTTTCGGGTCTAGACTCTTCTTCAGAAATTTCTGAAGAAG
>NC_063347.1:10014534-10070059 GCF_021869965.1 Rhincodon typus
CATCCAGTTCTACGCCTTGCTATCCAGAGAAAAGCCTAATTAGGCTAAGACAGCAGTATCAGGTCAATAAACTTTCATCAAAACTGGAAGGCATTAGAGATCATTCACTTTTAGAGAATTACACAGTCGTGAAAAAAGTGGACAGGGCAAGAAGGATAAAGGTTTGTGTCAAATTAGAAGGAAATAGCAAGATGTGACCAAGCAAAGGAAAGATGATAATGGAACAAATGTATAAACAGAAGATGTTGGGTCTTGTAGTGATCCTACCTCTGAGCCAGAAGGTCTATATTCAGGTCACACTTATCCCAGGGGGTGTGTCATAGCATTTCTGAGCAGGTTCTCATGGTAGAGCCTCTGAGCCAACTATTCCAGAGGTGTGTCACAACATGCCTGAACAAGTTGATCAGGAACATCTTTGGCTTAATGTTTTGCAGCGCCTATACAATAAATGGATAGTTCATCAGTTCAAATCTCATCAGTGTCATGCTCCATTCCTCTAAAGCATGCTTTCAAAAAAATCTGATTAGGAGCCTTGAGGCACCGTGGGAATGTCTGGGCCAAGTTCAAATCCTGTCTGTCCCAAATATGTCATAAATGTTGATTTTAACAATTCCTATCAACAGAAGATGCGTGCAGAGGGAGTAGACATGGTTGCAAAATATTGAGAGCAATGGGATTGTTGGCTAAGATCTAAAGTTGTCATTAAAATTTGCAAAGCTGATGTGAAGGCCTTTGAACTGAGGCAGACTGGTCTAATTCTAACTGCTCATTTAACTTTCTCTTTAGAGGGTACATAGTATTTGAGGCTCAAAAGCCTAAGTAGGCAGGAGAGACAGCTATCACCACAGGAGCAACAAGGCTGTAATCGCTGATATTTCATGTTTAAATTCACTCTTCCCTTAAAAGGTCGATGCATAAAGGGAGCCACATTATTCAGGCCTCCATAATTGTTTGTTTGAAGAGCTAGAGGGGAGAAAAGAATGACCGGCTATCAAATGTGGCAGTGTGAAAGATCATATGCTAAAGTTAACCTTAATGCAGACACTAGATCTAAGAATTAAAATGTTTCATTGGTGTCTAATACCTCTCGTTGTGCGCAGGCAAGACTGCAATGTTTCTAATTTTGTCTTTGCGGTTTCTTAAAGAACTAGTTTTGTCAGGGGAATAGTTTTACTATGTTGTTCTGATGGGACAGACCTGAAACATGGGTTGTACTTAAAGCAGCTGGTCGTAGTGGGGAATATGTAGCCGAGCACATTCTAGGCCCAGCTAGGCCATTCAGCCCTTCAAGCCTGCTGCACCATTCAATGTGATCATGGCTGATCATCCAACATAGTCCCCTGTTCCTGCTTTCTCCTCATACCCTTTGATCCCTTTAGCCCTAAGATCTATACCTAACTCCTTCTTGAAAACATTCAATGTTACGGCCTCACCCTCTTTCCACAGGCTCACACTCTCTGGGTGAAGAAAGTTCTCCTCAGCTGAGTCCTTTGGTGACATGAGGAGTTCTCAGCTGATTGGCCAGCAGCCAGGACCTCTACCACCGTGGGGTCCTCAATCACATGGAAGGCCTGTAGCCTCTCTGCTCCTATGATGCTGCTTGGCCTGCTGTGTTCATCCAGCCCTGCACCTTGTTGTCTCGAAGGCCTGATGGTGACCACTTAAGTGCCTGCAGGACACTGATTCTGTCAGGCCTCAAAGATATAACTGCCACATCATTCCCTCTCAGTTCTCCAATCTTTTGGAGTGGCATGGTGGCTCAGTGGTTAGCACTGCTGCCTCACAACACCAAGGACCTGGGTTCGATCCCAGTCTCAGGTGACTGTCTGTATGGAATTTGCACATTCTCCCCGTGTCTATGTGGGTTTCCTCCCATTGTCCAAAGATGTGCAGGCTAGGTGGATTGGCCATGCTAAATTGTCTGTAGTGTAGATTAGGTGGGTTATAGGGGGATGGGTCTGGGTGGGATGCTCTGAGGGTTGGTGTGGACTTGTTGGGCTGAAGGGCCTGTTTCCACACTGTAGGGATCCTCTGATTCAGTGGGTAAGACTCATTAGGTCAACAAAATCCCAGCCATTAACTCTATTCCTCTCTCCACAGAAGTGACCAGCCCCAGCTGAGTATCTCTGCCATTTTCTGAAATAAAATGCTGGGGAGATTCAGCAGGTCTGGCATCATCTTACAGAGAGAGAAACAGGGTAAATGATTTGAGGCAGGTATGACCCTTCATCAGAACAGGACATCATTGGATTCAAAATCTTAACTCTGGGCGGAATCTTAGAGGCCCCTCAACAATACGGGGTACATCGAGAAATCTGGGAGAATCACGCGAGAAGTCAATCTAGTCTTCTCTCAACAGTGAGAGCAACTCATTGTATTTTAAAACAGAGCTCCAGGCATCGAGATAAGAATCTCATTTAGTGATAAGTAAGATTCATATTAAAAGGGATTATTGCTCTTAACAGCCTCATTAACTGCAAACCTTGACTCATTAATATGCAGATTCCTATTCCACTGCAAGGAAACTAGACATCAACAATTGCCAACATAAAAGCCAGAAGAGGTACCTGTTGACTCCAGCATGATGCTTGCTCCTCTGGTCCGCCATCTTGGATACTGGCCACACACGTCCACCATCAATGAAGATGACATCCAATAACTGATAGCCTTTCACAACCCTCATAGCACCTTGCCAATTCACTTCCAGTGCACTTTAAAGCTGCATTTCAGGATGAACCGACAACTAGCATTGCAACTTTGCTGCAAGAACGCTTTGCCACAGGGATAGACACAGGCCTAATGGATTTTCTTATGCTTTCACCACAAACCTGCCCCATTAACTGTCTACGCTGCCCCTCTTGGCCAAAGCTTTATGTTTTCTACTGCTCTCCACAGGTGGAAGAACTCAGCCACAGTCAGGATATCTCAGTGAATTCACTAACATCCCTGGCCCCAGCGCCATCTTTAAAAGGCCTTTGTGCAACTGGACATGCACTTATCAGTCCAGAGCTGCCCACGATTCCAGGCATTTCTCCTGGACATTACAGACGAAGGGGAATTGGCACCTTTTGCTTTGTGGCAGCGTCCTGGAACTGCTGGCAGATGAGGTGAACCAGAGGAGGGTCATCCTACTCCCAGGGGTCTGGCAGAATCTACCACCCCTCAGAACCTGCCAGGTTGCTCTGAGGTTGCCATCTGGGTCAGTGTGGTTTCAGGCAACAGGAAGAATGCTGGGATGGTCAGTGGCCAGCAGGAACAGACAGGGGTCCAGTGCAGTTAGCCTGTCACAGATAGCGGTCAGCGGCTTGTGCAGTTGGCCCAGCATAAGGGAGAATGAGACCACGCGTGGAAAGCCACTAGATTGGAGCGATTGCAGGCTATAGAGGGCTATAATGTTTACCTTTTAACTTTATTTCTTTGTTTTCCTAAGTCATATTATGAAGGATGTAATGTAGAACTTTCCTCTTTGTACCTAATCTATTTTAATACCCAAGATTTGTAACTAGGTACTTTGTACATAAGACAGCGCAGGTGTGGTGACATTATACGCTTTCACTGTACTCCTGTACATGTGACAATGAAATGTAGTTCACTAGTAGCCTGCACAATCCTGAACATTATGGGTAATTTAGCATAGCTAATCCACCTAACCTGAGCATTTTTAGAGAGGGAGGAACTCAGAGCACCCAGAGGAATCCCACGCAGACACAGGGAGAAAGTGCAAACTCCACACACTGTTGCCAGAGGTTGGAATTGAACCTGGGTCCCTGGCACTGTGAGGCAGCAGTGCTAACCACTGAGCCACCATGCTGCCCTTTAGGAGGTGTCATCAGGTGAGGACGAGGGTGTAGTCAGTTCAGGTCAGAAGGGATAGTCAGTTTGGGGGTTAGTGTGGTCAACAGGGTTAGTCAGGGTGCGCAAGTAGCTGTGTCTGATTGATAGGACGGGCAGTGGAATGGCTCCAGGGACAGTCAGGTCAGGTCAGGTCAGGTCAGCCAGGTATCTGGGATTTGGGGAGTGTCAGTGCGTTAGTGGAAAGTATAAGTCGATTGCATGGAGACTCAATGTAATCATTGTGAAAGAATGGAGCAGGTCAGTTGTGTCATTGCCCAGGGATTAGATCAGATTTTAACCTTTCCAACATTTCTTCGTAACCATTCAGGTTAGTAGTGTCCAAAATTTCCAATTGCATCTCGGTGATTTTTACGGATAGTCACGGGAAGCAGGGAAGTGCAATCGGAAGTCAGTCAGGACCTCTCCTGGATCCTGATGTGCATCCTGGGTCATATATCCAGTAATAAGGAGACCAGAAAGTCTTGACCAAGTTTGCTTCACTCAGTCATCATAATATTTAACTGGAAGTGGACACATTCTGTCGACAGGTTGGGACGTTCCATATTGTATTGAATCCAGACTATAACTCCAAGTAAAGCAAAGAGCAGGAAGCTGATCTGGCCTACAAAAATACAGAATTTTTGTTTGCATTTTCGTTGTGCAATACGTCCAGATAGACAGAAAGATAGGTTACATATTAAGCAATCTTTAATACTTCCTACATTATATTATTCAACTCATGTTTAGTCAAACATTCCTCACAAATCCTGCAAAGTATAACTTTACTGCTGTTAGTCACTTTTACTATGATGCAATGACAGAAGTATTTTAGGGTTTGTAAGCAAAATATGATGTTTTTTCTAACTTATGTTAACTATATATAAAGAATCATTATCGATGTGATTAACAGAAATTGCATTCAGTATAATGTGTGAGTTAACCTTGTACTAAATACAGGGGTTTAAAGCAGTAATGAGCTGCGTCAGTAACTGAAATCAAATCTGCATTTTACTCAGCTTATCCAACGTGTGGTTAATGAGTATAATGTGATGTATAATTCTTACTGTTAAAAGAGCAACTTGCCACAATCAAAGTGCCCGGCAAGATGGGTCCAATTAAATTGAAAAAGAGGACCAAATTATGTTCAACACTAGCTTTTTTTTACAGATTTGCCCATTTTTTCCTAGACCTCTGCCATTGTGCTACCTTACCGACTACTATGAGCCAGCCAACATGTTTACTGAGTTCCTCAGCATGCTTAGTTACACGGGAATGTTTCTTCCTTAGGTTATCTTAACCCAGTCTTTTTGATAGCCGGTGCTCTTTTGTCATCCTTAATCTGAAACATTGTCATTTGTTCTTTTTTGTTTGCAAGAAAGAAGGATTTGCATTTCTAAAGCACCTTTCACAAACATCGGAAACATCCCAAATCAGGTTACAACCAATGAACTACTTTGTTAAGAGTAGAAAATAAGAAAGACAGCAAATTTGCACAAACTACAGAATGCAAACAACTAGCTTATCTGTTTTTTGTGATGTTGATTGATAGATAAGCACTAGCCAGAACAGAGACTCCCATACTCTCCTTTGACATAGAATGTTTGCAGCCAAATTCATTCCACTAGCATGCACAAACTTGGAGCAACCTTTGGTGTGACACCAAAGATATTTGTTAGCTTTCAAAAATTTAGGACCATCCGGCAGATTGTCTGAAAAACATTTTTCTTTGCTCCAGGTACAACTACATTGCAGACCCTTTGGGGTTAATTGTGTAGAGAAAACCTCTTACTGTAGCTTCACTTCAGAAGGACAAATCCAAGCTGATATCAGTCTGGCCACACAGTGAAGCTAAAACTGCTGCGCAGAACAATGCAATATGTGCAACAAATGTCACAATACCTGCGTTCTATCCTCACTTCTCAACCAGACCTTTATTAAGGATTGGGGCAATGTGTGCAGCAGTGCATGCACAAATTTAAAGATGTCTGCCCTGCTTCCCTGCATTGGGAACACACTTTCTGCTTAAAATCATACCTTGGAATCTCTTACATCCATTTGAGAGGGAAGAAAGTTTAATATTTCAGCCAAAAGAAGTCATGGTACTACAGTCTGGACTTGGTGCTGAGGTCCTGGAGTCAAATTTGAACACGCCTCATGACTTCAGAGTGAGAGGTACAGTTCACTAACAGAATTAGTGTGATAATGTGCACTATTACATCCAAGTTGTAGTCCAGACCTGTAGACAATGACAGTACAGACTCCATGGTCTTTCCATCACATGGATGATGTGCAGAGGGATCTTGTGGTTCAAGCCCATATCTCCCAGAAATTGCCCACACAAGAAGATTGGGTGGTAAAGAAAGTGTATGGTGTGCTTGCCTTTATTGGTTGGGGAATTGAGTACAAGAGTCAGGATATCATGTTGCAGCTTCAAACGACTTTGGTTAGGCCACACTTAAGAGTATTGCATTCAGTTCTGGTTGCCACATTGCAGGTAGGATGTGGAGGCTTTGGAGGGGGTGCAGAAGAGGTTTACCAGGATGCTGAGATAACAAGGTGTGGAGCTGGATGAACACAGCAGGCCAAGCAGCATCAGAGGAGCAGGAAGGCTGACGTTTCGGGCCTAGACCCTTCTTCCTACTATCTCTTACCAGGATGCTGCCTGGATTAAAGGGTATGAGCTATAAGGAGAGGCTGAAAAGATAAGATTATTTTCTCTGGAGTGGCAGAAGCTGAGGGGAGTCTTGATAGAAGTTTATAAAATTATGAGATGCATAGATAAGGGTGACAATCCGAATCTTTTTCCCAGAGTTGAAATGTCCAAAACTAGGAGGTGTGCATTTGAGATGAGAGGGGGAAAGTTCAAAAAAGATGTGAGGGGAAGGTTTTTACACAAAGAGTGGTAGGAGTCTGGAATGCACTGCCAGGGGTGGTGGTGGAGGCAGATACAATAGGGGCATTTAAAAGACTTTTAGATAAACACACGAATATGCAAAGAATAGAGGGATATGGGCCAAGGGCAGGCAGAAGGGATTAGTTTGATTTGGCATCATGTTTGGCACAACACCGCGGGCCGAAGGGCCTATTCCTGTGCTGTACTGTTCTACGTTCTATGTATGGAATCTCTCTTACTCTTACTTCCTGCGATAGGAGTATTTCAGAAGTGTTTCAAAGTGTGATACTCAATCTGCTTTACCCTCAGTGTGAATGCACTTTCTTTTGTCATTAAGGCCCACAGACCTCCTTGCTCAGAGGTAGGGATGCTAACCACAGCACCACAAAACCTCCATAAGTCACGGAGTAAGATGTGATAATTCTTGCTGCCCAAAGATTCACTTGACCAGACCAGAAAGAGCTGGTAGCCCTCTTCATACAGGAAAAGTAGCGACAACAAAGTTTATTCAGAATTTCTTACAAATGGTTAACATATTGTAATCAATTTTCAGGGTAAGACTATTTATTTAAAACAAAGGACCCACAATGGCCTGAGCTCCACTTTGAAAATAAACTCTGGTGCAATGAATCCTTCGGTAAAACGGGTCCGACTCTGAAAGTTTCAACTTTAAGAAGGAAAACAATTTAGTTCTGGCACAGCATGCTCCATTCTAGCCTGAAATGTGGAAGCCTGGCAGTGAAGCCTTGCTCTAGAGTTAATTCATCCTGTACGGGTTTTCAGACACTGGCACACATGTTTGCAGTGCTGTCCAACTTACTCAGGACAAAGCTCTGCCCCCACGCAATTTTCTTTTGGCAAATGGTGGGTTGTTAGAGGCGGCAAGGGTAAAGTACAGTGTCCACATTGGTGGAATAGGATGCATTTTGGCATCGATTCCCAGGATTAAGTAATCTGGGACGGAACGGGGAAAGTTGCTCTGTCAGATCCCAAAGTCCCTCAGACCCACACACACAATCTGCAGGAAATTTCCACAGTTTCAGAGTCTCAGCTACTCCACACACAGCTTCAAATTGAAAGCTGTTGTTTAGTTTCCTTTACAGGGAGGGGTGGAAGGGGGTGGGGTTAAAGGAAGGGAAGAGTCGTGTGACTGCCAGAATAACTTTTAGTGATATCAGTACTGAGTCATTCTTTTTAGCAAGCTCCAACTACCAGAGCCAAGTGCTCCCATATAAATACAGGGCAGACTGTGACGAGTAGTCAGTGAAAGTTTTGAAGTGCATGAAAGCTGCAAAAAAATATGGGGACTTCTTGGACGAAGCACCTTAAGCAGGAGTTCACTCGGGAAAAGCGTTCTCTGAAGACTAAACATCCACAATTAATCCTTCTGTCACAGGTAGGACAGAAGTTATGTTCCTGTTACCTCTAGCAGTAAATCAATTCAAAAGTGATTCATCATGAGATTGAAACTGCTTTCACTATCTGCAACTCTCTCCAGCTAAAGGGAGACAGGGTGAACTGTGCAGTTCTGAATTGCTCTGTAGCTTTCAAGCTAATACCAGGAGAGGGACACATTCGAGGGGATCAGTTGATTAGACCCTCATAACAAACACGGGAATTATGACTAATCCCGAACCTGTGCGCCCACACAATGCAGGTGGCATACTAAATTTGAGCTCCCTGCTCAGTCAAATGATTGGAGTTCCCAGCCAGCACTAACCACTCTGTTCATTGGCTGCTTTACATCAGCAAAAATTGAAAACTAGCCTGCGATGTTTAAGACCAGCCTGAGCCTATTAAAGGGGCAGTGCATCATGGCTGCAGGCAGTTCAACTGCAGGTGAATCTGAGCTGGGATACAGCAGAGAATGACTCGATGTAGGAGCGAATGAGCTCCTAGTTTTGTGGACGCTCTGTTGGGGATCTTGGTAGAAGAGATGATAAGAGGGAACTTTTCACTGTGCCTGGAGGGAGCAAGGCAGACAAGTCGAATAGGAGCAGCCAGCTATGGCCAGGAATAAAGTGCTTGATTCAGTGTTGCAAGAAGCTCAATTTGATTCATTTATTTACTTATTGTCATGGATATCTTGTTACAAAATACAGTGATAGGTGTACTATAGTGTCGCCACTCTCTGGCACCATCTTAAAAAAAACAGAAAAATAAACCAAAACATAGAAAGGAAAAATGATGAAATAAAGAAAGTGTCCAATTTTACAGGACCTTTAATGAATTGTCAAGGTCAGGAAATGCATATTCAAAGTGCGTATTCCACCAGCAGCACCATTAGTTTTGGCCACATCCCTATTGGTTACCTATCAACTCATTCATTCACCATCGCAATGTCTCCTCCAATCAGAGGCTGTATGCCAACCAATCAGCACTCTCCTACAAGCAGTATAATTTTTTTTCTCTTTACTTTGGCATTCTTGCAAATTGTCCTGATGAGTGCAAGATGAATTGCTTCCGCAAAATGTTTCTTTTTCTCAGCAATAATTTAGTTAGATGACTTTTTGCACCAAATGGCCTGTTACTGTCTTGCATTATCCTACTTAAGATAACTTACTTACAACAAATACAACAAAGACAAAATCCTCCTTGTCCTCACATACCACCCCACCAAACTCCATATCCAACGTATCATTCTCCGCCACTTCCACCACCAACAATCCGACCCCACAACCAAAGAGATATTTCCCTCCCTACCACTATCTGCCTTTCGTAGGGACCGCTCTCTCCGCGACACCCTCGTCCGCTCCACATTCCCCACTGGCCCCACCAACCCCGGCACTTTTCCCTGCAACCGCAGGAAGTTCTACACCTGCTCCTACACCTCCCCCCTCACCCCCATTCAATGCACCAAACAAACCTTCCACATCAGACTGAGTTTCACCTGCACATCCGTCAACATGGTCTACTGTATCCACTGCTCCCAATGTGGCCTCCTCTACATCGGTGACACCAAGCGGAGGCTCGGAGACCGCTTTGTACAGCACCTGCGCTCTGTTCGCAACAGACAACAACACTTTCCAGTCACAAACCATTTCAACTCCCCCCTCCCATTCCCTGGGTGACATGTCCATCCTGGGCCTCCTCCAGTGTCACAATGACGCCACCCGCAAACTGGAGGAGCAGCAACTCATATTCCGCCTTGGGAGCCTACAACCCAATGGTCTCAATGTGGACTTTACTAGTTTCAAAATCTCCCAACCCCTGGCTTCATCCCATGACCAAGCCTCCTTCTCATCCCCGCTTCCTTGATCTGACACAACTTGTCCATCATCTCTCCCAACTATCCGCCCCTCCCACCTCACTGACCAATCCCCACCACTCCCTACCTGCACTCACCTATCACCATCACACCTACCTTCCCCAGCCCCAGCCCTCCTCTCTCTATTTATTTCTGAGCTCCTTTCCCCCTCCCCAATTTCTGAAGAAGGGTCCCGACCCAAAACGTCAGCTTTCCTGCTCCCCTGATGCTGCCTGGCCAGCTGTGTTCCTCCAGCTCCTTACTGTGTTATCTCTGACTCCAGCATCGGCAGTTCTTACCATCTCTTACTTACACTATCTTGCCTAACACAACAAATACAACTTGGACATGGTACTCTACTCCACATCATGAATCAGTACTTTCAGAAAAAGAGAGAAAATTGACAGGTACAAATTCTTAACTTGAATGTATGCAGAAAGGTGCAAATTTTATGCAGGGTTTGGAGGGGCGTGGGGGGTGGGGGGGAAGGAAATGTTTATTATTTGCCCTGACTGATCTTCCCTTCCATTATTTAACAGTTATTACTAATTTTTGTTTAATCGATCTTTACCAAGTTTGAGGCAATTCACCTTCTGAGCAAACTCTGAGTTCACACTAACTGAATGGTTCCCTTTTCCCACTTGCAGTGGAAGTTCCACCCATATGTCTGGTTGATTTATCGAATCTTCACTGCAGTCTACACCCTGGTCTGGTGCATTTGCAGTGGAGTCCAAACCCATCACCCCAAATGGTTCATCTTCCTGACACACCTAACCTATGTCGTCTTGACATTTTACTTCAACTTGGCATTGGTAAATTTGATTTGCCACATGGTGCATGGACAGAAGAGGCCCACACAGAACATCAGAGCGGCATCTTTGGAGGAGATCTCAAGCTGTAATCCAGGTAAGGCAATGACCTAAGTATCGTGGACTGTGGAAAGGAACTCTGTTCATGAAAAGACCACTGTAGAATAGATTTCTCAGTGTTATGTTGTACCTGGTGCCAAGTCAAAGAGATCTGACGCACTGAACCATCCAAGCAAACAGCAAATCAAAAAGTAAAATGCAATGAAGTTTTCCACCTTTAATTCAAGTTTTGCAGAGCGAAAAGGTAATAATTGAAGCATACACATTGGGTTAATAAAGAAGCTTCAATACTTTGAAAAAAATTGAAAATAATTAATTTAAAACTTTTTTTTTAAAAATCATAACGGAGAAATGTGGTATTCTTAAGTATAAAATTGGTTTCTCAAAGTCAAAGAGGCAGTTCAGAAGGAATAATGAATTTAGCATGCCATTAACAATCTGCTTGGATTTAGTTCAATGAGATGTCACTTTCTGAAGAGTTCTTTTTTCACAGAAAGTCAAACAGGGTAAAAGGGCAGGGTTTCATCCATTCAACGATTTCCAGTTGATTGCAGTCCCAGGGAATTTCAGCAGCATGCTTTATGGAGAAACGTTGAGATACTGTCAGCAATTTCTGGATTCTCACATTGAGACTGCATGCACGCGAACTCCAAAAGTTGCTACCAGTTCCACAGTTGCACTGACAGCAAACGTTGATAGTTTCACCATCACAACCTTGCTATGCAAATTTTGAAGTTTTTTTTTGATACAGGTTTTGACAGTTTTGTAAAGCATCATCTCCTTTTCTCTGATTCAGAGATAGTGGGAACTGCCGATGCTGGAGAATCTGTGATAACAAGGTGTAGAGCTGGATGGACACAGCAGGCCACGCAGCATCAGAAGAGCAAGAAAGCTGACGTTTCGGGTCTGGACCCTTTTCTAAAAAAGGGTCTAGACCCGAAACATCAGCTTTCCTGCTCCTCTGATGCTGCTCAGCCTGCTGTGTTCATCCAGCTCTACACCTTGTTATCTCCTTTTCTCCTCTTGTTTTATTCCATTCCTATCCGGCATCCACATTAATTTAAACACTGGCTTCAATATGTCAAAAACACTTTCTTCATATGCTAGCATGATAGAAGAGACCTTTATAGTTTCCTACAGCACAATCAACATTTGAATATCAATTATGTAATGGAAATAGAACAACTTTCAATGTTCTCACCATCAAGTTTCTTCATAATGCACCATTACCTCAAATCTGCCATAAGCCCATTCAAAGATTTGGAGCATTATGTACAGTCCAGGTCACCCTGCTATAGGAAGGATGTTATTAATTTGGAAAGGGTGCAGAAAAGATTTACAAGGATGTTACCAGGTCTGGAAGGTTTGGAGCGAGGCTGGATAAACTAGGATTTTGTTTTTCTTTGGGGCATTAGAGGCTTAGGGGTGACCTTATGGAGGTTTATAAGATCGTGAGGGGCATAGATACAGTGAGTAGCAAAGATCTTTTCCCTAGGGTGGGGGAGTTCAAAACTAGATGGTATACATTTAAGATGAGAGGAGAAAGATTTAAAAGGGACCTGAGGCGCAACTTTTTCACAAGGAGGATGGTTCGTATGTGGAATGAATTGCCTGGGGAAGTGGTAGATGCAGGTACAGTTACAACAGTTGAAAGACATTCAGACAGGTACATGAATGGGAAAGGTTTAGAGGGATATGGGCCAAGCACAGACAAATGGGACTAGTTTAGTTTGGGTAGACTGGTCAGCATGGACAAGTTTCACTGAAGGGTCTGTTTCCATGCTGAATGACTCTATCACTCTGTGACTTTAAACTGATGGATACTTGAACTGCCAATCTGTCCTCCACGCCTCCAATCACATTTCCAACACCGTCATTAGAAGAGACCAAGAGTGGTAAAAAATCTGCAACAGAAACTTCGCCACATTAAGTCTCCACTTGAACTCAGACCTTCCCATGAGATTAACATGCCTACAAGATGCATGCTCTACAACAACTATTTCCACTATGACAAGAGTTAGCTTCCCTGTCCATCTCTCTTTTTCTCTGTCTCTATGTAGGGATCACCAGCCTTTCTCAATCCCCCTTTATGAACCTTCGGCCCATTGATTCCGGATAAATGAAAAAAAGTCAAAGGATTTTGATGATTCCCATCTCAGAGCAGATAACAAACAGCTGTTGAGGATGAAGTCTTAATAATTAAATTTCTGTATTCTTCACCATCTGCAGTTCCAGAAATTGAAGTTGAGACTCCTGCTCTGAAGTTGCACACACAATTCGACCCACCGTCTTCGGTACTGTATCCCACCATCTGCATACAATGGTGTCTGTACAACCTCAGCTGTGTGACCAGCCTATTTGTCACTATTGCTTTCTGGAGCTTTGACTACATTCCAGGGCGAGCCCCTGACTCCATCAACATCAACATGCACGTGATCAACTCGGTCCTTGTACTGCTGGAGCTGAGTGTGGCTGCATCTCCCATTCACCTCGCCCATTTTGTTTACACCTTGATGTATTGCCTTTCATTCATCATCTTCACCGTCATCTACTGGGCCGCTGGAGGCACCAACCTCAAGGGAAAGGCATATATCTACAGGTCACTAAACTACAGCGAGACTCCAGGTGCTGCTGTGGGCTGCATCATTGGGAGCATTTGTTTACTCATGCCATTCCTTCAGTTCGTGGTGTGGAATATCCACTTCCTCAAATATCAGGCGTACCTCAGGTTCAACTGGAAGGATGGTACTGCACCACAATGTTAGCCTGGTCTTGGAGTTTCCTCAGATCACTGCAGAAGAATTCCAAAAGGAGGTAGCAAAGATGTGAATGAACCCTGAAAGGAAAACCATGTCAAAAGCACCAGAATGGAGAACTAACATATTTTGTTTTGATGGGACTGGCCAGGCTATAAGTACTTTTTTTTTGTTTACATTGTTAGGTTTCCCATTGTGCCATCCAATCAGAAAGGCAATCTGTTTCCAGGGTCTTGACAAGATCATTGGTGTCAAAGAGAGGCCAAGGTTTAATACTGATGAACTGACTACAAGCTGGTGGATCTTTCCCTGAAAGACAACAGTAACACTAATGGAGCTGTTGTGAAGCCCAGCTCCGCTTTACTCTTGCTTCTCTTGCAAAATCAAAGCTTACGTTTGATTCAATGAAACCCATCATCGGTTTTGGCAGCTACCAAGAAGTTGTCTGTCACTTGGAGATACTGGGAAGCTGAAACATGTTCTGACTTTGCAGAAACATTTTACAACCAGCTGGGGTTCCCTCTCCACTGTGTGCGACTCAGTCACCAAGCAGTGACCTGTCACTGAAGAAGTCCTCCCAGCTGCTCAGTCTCTGATAAACATATTGTCAGAGCAAAACACTTGGCCTTTGGTAGACTGTGTAAGTGAATCACACATTGAAATGCACTACAATAAATTAAGCTGGACACTGCCAATTGATAAACCTTCTGGGGTAGCAGCAAATATGTAAAGGAATTTCCAAATGATCTATTGTTGTGTCCCCCTTATTTCCTGCCTACATGCTGCTCATTGGTAATACTGTCTGAAAACAAGCATCATTTTCCATATGTACGACACTAGCCCCAGCTCTACATCACCATTACCTCTCTTGATTATGCCATTGCCTCTAAATTGTCAGAATGCTTTCTAATATCCAGAGTGATACTTTTTCCAACTATTGGGAAAACCAAAGCTTCCGTCACATAATAAATTCCGTTCCCTAGCCAATGAATCCATCCTTCTTCCTGGCAACTCAAGGCTACAAAAGGCTGTTCATAACATTGGTGTTGTATTTCACAGAATTGTTAAATCACAGGCCATTTCTCCCATCTTGCCTACACTGGCTTTCGGAGTTTCACACTGTCCTCCTCACAGTTTGAAATTCTTCCAAGTTTAGTGTCATCTGTAAAACTTTGAAATGGTCCCTCGCACACCAAGATCTAGATCATTAATATACATCGGGAAAACCACAGGTCCCAGTGCCAAACACTGGTGAACTCCACTGCAAGCCAGAGATGGTAAGACCTGCCAATGCTGGAGTCAGAGATAACACAGTGTGGAGCTGGAGGAACACAGCAGGCAAGGCAGCACCAGAAGAGCAGGAAAGTTGACGTTTCAGGTTGGGACCCTTCTTCAGAACTCCCTTTCACTCAGCCAATTTTGCATCCACATTACTGCTGCCCCTTTTATACCATGATTTATAACTTTGCTCACAGGTATGTCACGTGGCATTGTGTCAAATGCCTTCATGCACATCACATCAACAACACTACCCTGATTGATCTTTCTGCTATCTCCTCAAAACTTTGACCCCCAGGAAGAACTTCTGATGATATATTTCTACCATTACATGGACTGCCTATTTCTATTTCCATATCATCAGCCAACTCTACCCTATCTCAGCTCACCTGGTTGAAACCCTCAGGCATGCTTTTTCTCTCTCAATTTAGCTATTTTAAAAACAGCTCTTTTCACCAGCGTTCATATTTTTACCCTCTAATAAACCTGAAGTCATCCAATCTGCTCACTTACGTTAAGCCCCATGCATTTAGAATCCCTGTGCCTGCTGAACTAACTCAGCACTTAGAGAAACAAAACCTCAATTTTAAATTCTTTATTGCTTTCAATAAGGAATGGCACGGTGGCTCAGTGATTAGCTCTGCTGCTTCACACCACCAGGGACCTGGGTTTGATCCAGCCTCAGGTGACTGTCTGTATGAAGTTTGCATGTTCTCCCTATGTCTGCATGGGTTTCTTCTGGGTGCTCTGGTTTCCTCCCTGAGTTTAAAGATATGCAGGTTAGGTGGATTGGCCATGATAAATTGTACCATAGTGTGTAAGACAGGTGGAATAGCCATGGGAAATGCAGGGGTTACAGGGATAGGGCAGATCGTTGGGTCTGGGTGAGATATGGTCCGCTTCCACACTGTAGCGGTTCTATGATTCAAATTCCCTCATGCTCATCCCTGTCTCTGTCAACCATCAAAATCACTGAATTCCTTAAAGTTTAGGTCTTTTTAAGTTTCTCTGATTTTAATTACACCATTATTGTCTTTAACCACATGGGTCCTAAGCTTTGAGATTCCTTTCCCAAACCTCTCAGCTCTCCTGTCTCTTTCCTCCTTTAAGATACTACTTTTGACCTATCTCTTCTGGTCATGTGCCCTACCATCTCATCTTCATGGCTCAGGGATTCATTCTGTTTGTTAATGTTCAAATGAAGCTCAAGGGACATTATGTTAATGCTGCTGGCAAGGGAAAGAATTTTGAAAAAGAAAAGAAATTTGCAGATGTTCCGTTTAATATTGTTTAAACCGTTACATCTAGCCCAAGCACCTAGAAAGGACATGCTGCCCTATGTACATGTTTATCCATATACTCTGTAAGGCATATCGAAGTGTACAAAATATAGGAGCCATTAACAAACCAGTTCATGATCCTGAACTAAGTGCAATGACATTTAACTGGGAACTTCTCTCACTGACTTGAAGATGAAATGAATGGAATATTTAGGAAACAGACTTGAAAGTAACAGCTAGTTGTCCAGTTGAGTAGAGAAGGGGATAAGCTTCCCAAATAATATGCATTTGCATTGTACCTGTCCAGGTAGGACAATATTTATATACATGACTGGTTCAAATAACTTTCGGTGTATATTATATCATGTATTAACATGCAATCATGTATTCACCTGTATTAAAGTCTTACATATCAAATCATAAGTCTGTGAGCTCCATTGATCCTGTTACATACAATATGGTATTCTTACACTACCTAACCTGTGTACTTCAAAATATATATCACGTTGTCCAGATCCTGTATCTTGTTAATTAATTGCCTCAGTTTTCATAGTATAGAGCTTACTATCTATGGTAACAGCTCTGTCCTCTCTCTCAATAGATGTGCACATCATTGAAAATATGTGAATAACATATCTCCAATAACAAGTGGCAACTCACTGCATTAGGTGTTGTATGCTTTCTAGGATTTTGTTGTTTTGTTTTAATCAAATATAGTGAGATCGAGCTAAAGAAAGAATTTGTATTTATATAGCACCATTCTCCATCTCAGGTCTTCAGAAAATACTCTCAGCCAGTGACTAAATTTTGAAGTAAGGCCACTTTTCAATGTAGAAAATACAAAAGTCGATTGGTTCACTATGAGATGCGATAATGACCAAAACATTTGCTTACCTTGGGGATAACAAGGTGTAGAGCTGGATGAACACAGCAGGCCAAGCAGCATCAGAGGAGCAGGAAAGCTGACGTTTCGGGTCTAGATCCTTCTACAGAACTGGAGAAGAAATTTCTGAAGAAGGGTCTAGACCTGAAATGTCAGCTTTCCTGCTCCTCTGATGCTGCTTGGCCTGCTGTGTTCATCCAGCTCTACACTTTATTATCTCAGATTCTCCAGCATCGGCAGTTCCCACTATCTCTGGTTACATTAGGTATTCGTTAAGTTCCTGACCTCAATGCAACATTGCACCAACACTGGACATGAGATCTGAACTTCAGACATGAGTGTGACTGCATTGATATCAAGGAAGCATTTGATTGAATATAGTATCAAATAGCACTAGGAAACACTGGAGTCAATAGGAGTCAAAGAAAACTTTCCACTCCGAGAGTCATACCTGGCACAAAAAAAAAGATTGTGCTTGTTGAAGTTCAATCATCTCATCCCCAAAACATTATAGCAGGAGTTCTTCAAGGTAGTTTCCAAGGCCCAACGTGTTCAGCTGCTTAATCATTTTCTGCCTTCAGAAGAGAAGTTTAATGTTTGCAGTTCCATTTGCAGATTCTCAGATACTGAAACATAACCTGCTCACAAGCAACAGGACCTGAATAACATTCAGGCTGAGGGGGGGGGGGTTAAATATCATTGGTACCTTACAAGTGAAAAGCAATGACCATCTCTAACAGGAGGGTCATTAATCATTTCCCTTTGACATTCTATGATATTACCATTGTCACCTGTACCCCTCACAATTGACATCCTGTGGATCACCACTGAACAGAAACTGACTGGACCAGAAATGTTGTACTGTGTCTGCAAGAGCAGATCCAAGGCTGGATTTTCTAAAGTGAGTAACTCAACTCTTGACTCCCTAAAGTTTGTCCACTTTCTGCAAGGCACAAGTCAGGAGTGTAATGGAATACCCCCGCTTGCCTAGACAAGGTTCAGCTCAAAACACTCTACAAAGCTCAAAATCATCCAGAACAAAGCAACCTGGTTGTTTTGACCCCACTTAGATCCACCAACTTAAACATTCATGCTTTCCATCACTAACATGCAGAGGCAGCAATGTGTGCCATCTACAAGATTAACGACAAAAGCTTAATAAGGCTCCTGAGACAGCATCTTCCAAACTCGTAGCCTCTAACACCTAAAAGGACACAAATAGAAGATACATGGAAATGCCACCACATGCAAGTTTCCCTCCAAGACCATTCTGAGTTGGAATTTTATTGCCATACTTTCAATGTCGCTGGATCCATTTTCTGGAACTCTCTTCCTAACAGCACTGTGGGTGTACTTACATCACGTGGGCTGCACCAGTTCAAGAAGGAATCTCATCGTGGTGTTTTCATGTACAGTTTATGATGGGGAACAATAGTTGGCCTTCCTAACAACATCCATATCCCACAGATGAACAAAAATAAAAGTTGTGATATAAGTTTTGGTTGCAGCAAACTGCCCTCCCTCTTTCAAAATCACACAATGGGATCTCTTACATTTTTCTAATAGGACAGGTGAGACCTCGGTTTAATACCATAAGACATAGAAGCAAAAGTAGGCCATTCAGCCCATCAACTCTGCTCTGATATTTAATGAGATTGTGGTTGATCTGATAATCCTCAATACCACTTTCCTTCCTTTTCCAAATTTATTGCAATCCCTGTTTCCTCTTCATCTGTCCTGCTTGTTACCTCCTTAAAGAATTCTACTAAATGTGTCAGGTATAATTTCCCCTCCACATTGACTCTACTTGATTGTATTAAGTATTTCTAAATGTTCTGCTTTAAACCCTTTATAATAGACATTTTCCCAATAACAGACATTTAAAGTACCTGTTTTTTTTTGGCTCCTTCCCTTTATTAAATAAAGCTGCGACATTGGCAGTTTTCCAATCTTGTGGGATTTTCCAGAATCTAAGGATTCCTGGAAGATTATGAATACTGCATCCATTATCATATAGGTACATTCTTTAAGGTCCCCTAATATGCACCAGCTCAGGTCCAGGGGACTTTACAGTCTTTAGCCCTATTATTTTCCCTAGTACTTCTTCTCCAGCGATAGTTTCTGTATTTATTTCCTCTCCTTTTGCCCCTTGAATACTCAGTAATTTTAGTGTCTTCTACTGCGAAGACTGATGCAAAGTATTTATTTAACTTCTCTAGGTCCTCATTATTATTATGCCAGCCTCATTCTCCGAGGGGCCAATGCGTACTTTGACTTCTCTCTTCCTTTTACATATTTAAAGAAGCGCTTGCTATCCATCTCAAGTTTACCCTCAAAGTTTATTTCCTCCCTCTACTATTTCTTTGCCTATCTTTTGTTCTTACACTACTCTATGCCATATTGAATGTATTTTTTTTCAATATGATACTAATTTCAATATCCCTGGATAACCATATCTGGCTTATCCCCTTCCTAAAATCATTCTTCCTCACTGGTATATGTCTTTGCTGTGAGCCATGAACTATTTACTTAAACAACTAAGATAACAAGGTGTAGAGCTGGATGAACACAGCAGGCCAAGCAGCATCAGAGGAGCAGGAAAGTCTAGACCCTTCTTCAGACCCTTCTTACTTAAACATCGGCTATTTTTGCCCAATCATCTTTGCTGCTAAACACCTTTCCCAGTCCAACTCCAACCAGTTCTGCTTCATTGTTTGTAATTGCTCTTACTTAAGTTTAGCATTGTTTCGAACACAAATTCCCCTCTTTCAAGCTGAATGCTTAATTCTAGGGATTTTTTTTTTACTCTGACATCCTTAATCAAGCCTGCACCATCACCAGATGGTGGTTTGGTGGCTCAGTGGTTAGCACTGTTGCCTCACAGAACCAGGGACTCAGGTTTGATTCCAGCCTCGGGCGACTGTGTGTGGAGTTTGCACATTCTCCCCATGTCTGCGTGGGTTTCCTCCCACAGTCCAAAGATGTGCAGGCCGGGTGGATTGGCCATGCTAAATTGCCCATAGCATTCAGGGAATGTGTAGGTTGGGTGGGTTATAGGGGGATGGGTCTGGGTGGGATGCTCTGAGGGTTGGTGTGGATTTGTTGGGCCGAAGGGCCTGTTTCCACACTGTAGGAATCCTATGGAAAAAAAAATAACCTGATGCCATTACACACTACCTATTGTTAGTCATTAACAGTCCCCATTAACAGCTATTCACCCTCCTAGCCAAATCATTCTCACCTCCTTTATTTATCCAACTGCTCTTCTCTCTCTTTGGGCTCTCACCTTTATCCTAAAATTACTCCCTACCCCATTCCCCTCCTTATTTTCTGCATGTAAACTGACGTTTCCTTAGCTACCAAGAGTTCTGAAGAAGGGTCACCGGACCCAAAATGTTAACTCTGATTTTTTCCTTCACAGATGCTGCCAAACCTGCTGAGCTTTTCCAGCAACTTTGTTTTTGATTCTGATTTACAGCATCCACAGTTCTTTCGGTTTTTATATAGCCTGATGCCTGATTGGATCCACAACACATTGTTCTAGGAAAATGAATAATGAACTTCCTTTGTTACATGCCTTAATTATCTTCTGATTTATTCTCCATCCTACTGTATTGCTATTGTTAGGAAGTCTAAAGTCTACTCCTCCCAATGATTCCTTCCTCCCTTTTATTTCTGACCTCCACCTATATGGATTCTACATCTTCTGATCCAAGATCATTTCTTGCTGTTGTACTTGTTCCAACCCATACTAACAAAGCCCCCACCACCCCACCACTCTTTCCTTCCTGTCAGTACTTTTGAAAAGTCATATATCTCTGAATATTCAGTTCACAGCTTTGATCTCATTGTGACCAAGTCCCCATAATGGCTATAGGATCATACCCATTAACCTGTATTTGCGCTGTTAATTCATTTATTTAATTCTGAAAATTATGTGGATTGAAGTAAATGAATTTTGCCTTTTTACCATTATTTTCTTAATGCTGTTTTTCTATGTTTGTATACTCTGTCCTTTCCTGTCCCACTCTGGGTATCATTATCCAAATAGCTGCCCTGTAATGTTCCATACCCCTTTTCTTTGTAATCCTACATTGCCTCTCACAAACTCTTCCCCACCCTCTTGCAATTAGTTTAAAGCCCTCTTTGGTTATTTGATTCATCAGGAAACTGGTCCCAGCACCGATGTAGTAAATCCCACCCCCTTCTACCCCAGGACTGGTGCCAGTGCCCCACAAACAGAAAGCCGTTCTATCCACACTAATGTTTGAGCCACACATGTAACTCCTTCGCTTTACTTATCCTATGCCAGTTCACCCGAGACTCAGAGACAAAAGTAAAAACCAAAAGATCTGGGGATACTGTAAATCAGACACAAAAATAGAAATTGTTGAGAAAGTCTGGCAGCATCTCTGGAGAGAATCAGGTTCGGATTGAGAGTCACAATTTCTATTTTTGCATCCCTGGCTCAGTTTGTACACCAGAGATTATTGCCTTGGAGGTTCAGCTTTTCAATTTAGCTCCTAATTGTTCAATATTTTTCGGCCAAATCTCCTCCCTAGTCCTACCAATGTCATTAGTGTCAATATGGATAACAACTATTGGATCCATCACCACCATCTTCTTCAACCCTGAGGAGATATCGTTTACCCTGGCACCAGGCAGGCAACACAGCTTTTGGGTTTCCTGCTCATGGCTGCAGAGAACATTATCTATAGTGCTAATTATTCTGTTCCCTATTACAACCACATTCCTATTTCCTTCCCCCACTTGAATGGCTCCCTGTACCGAAGTGCTTTCACACCTCATGTGAAAGCCAAGACCTCTGACAATGCAACCACAGTACTCTGCAGAAATGTCAGCCTTAAGTCTGCGCTCAAGTCTCTAGAACCCACAACTTACATACTGCCAATGACACATGACTCACATCTATATATCTGGGTGAACCATATCAATTTAAATCAATGATAACAGAATGACTAACTCAGTGAATGAAATTCTAAGTGTACAAATCATTTTATTCTTACTCCCCATTCTAGACTGGATAACATTGATATAAATTAAAATGATCACCAGTCATCTTGAACAGCAATTCTATACTGGCAAGGGGGTGTGTCTGGCAGTAACTTTATCAAGGTTATTAATGCACCTTTAGTAAATAGACATATGCATCTACTGTAAGAGAGTGGGGGAGGTGCTGAGGTAGTGGTAATTTCCTTGTGCTGGAACTCCAAGAGCCCTTAGCTGATGCTTTGAGGGCAAGAGTTCAAATCCCACCATGGTCATTTTGAAATCAGTACTAAAAAGCTATGCTAATGGTGACCAGGCAACCATTGTCATAAAGACACTGAGTTCATTGATGTCCTTTAGGCAAGGAGATCTGCCATCTTTGCCTGGTTTGGCCTACTTCTGACTCCAGGTCCACAGTAATGTGGTTGGCTCTTAACTCAGCTCTCAATTAATAAATGCTGGCCTAAGTGACACACAGATCCATCCTCAAAAAATGCCTGAATTTTTCCCAGGATTTTCCCAAGTGATCCATTGCACCTTCCTTCATCAGATAATAATTGGCACATTATTCAAACCGTTAGACCAGAGTTAATATCAAGCACAGTTTTCATACAGGAAAACACCAGCTGGTCCACCAAACCTGACACTCCTTCCTATTTCCAACCACTTGTCCCACATAGACCTTGCAATTTTCTGGGTGAGACCTAACAGAAAAAATAAAAATGGGATTATTAAGAGAAAGAAAGATTTGCGTTTATATTGCTAAAGGGGTAAATGTGCCCTCTGTACATCTCATTCAAAACACGGCACCTCTAACAGTATGACATTCCCTCAATACCACATTTAGGTGCCCATAAGACCATAGGAGCAGAAGTAGGCCATTCAGCCCATCAAGTGTGCTCCACCACTCAATGAGATCATGGCTGATCTGATAATCCTCAACTTCACTTTCCTGCCTATTCCCCATAACCCTTGATTCCCTGACTGATTAAAAATCTGTCTGTCTCAGCCTTGATTATACTTAACAACACAGCTACAACAAGGGTAAATAATTCCACAGATTCGCTGTCAAAGTTCATCTTTCTGCAGCAGTTCTGACATAAGACTGGAATCCAGAATCTTCTAATTCAGAGGCATGCACGTTCCTAACTGAGTCACATGAGTGTAAAGCAAAACAAATCCCTTTCCCACCTCTTCAATCAAACAAAACCAGTCAGGGGAACAACATCAATTATGCTTGCTTAAATTGTTAAAACTCCTTTTTTGCATGCAATTAGTTCTCTGTATATTCCACTGACCCACACATCCTGCCACAAGCTAACCCAACTTCCTTTGGAATGCATGAAGAGTGAAAGCTACAATTTAGAGTAGGCAAGTGATAGGGCACGGCATTATATTCATTACATGTGGCACAACTTGATGCCGAAACAGTGCACGTTGTCATAAAATAAAGCCCAGCGGCAACATTGACTGCGTAGCCTTTCTTCCCTCGTTGTTAGCTAGCTGACAATGTTTTCATTCACTTCCAAGACTGGATCTCCCAGTTAGCAAATGGAAATGATCTGCTCCTCAGTGGAAAATGTGAACACGTCTCTAATGTCTCGCAGCTGCCAATATTTCAGTTGTGCACGCTTGAAAACATCAAGCCGGTTCAAAATCAGAAAGGTCAAGGAAAGAGATGAGAAAGAGAAGACCTAAGCAACAGATCATATAAATGACTTGTCCAGGAAGAAAGAAGTAAATATTTCTGGTAAATGCCTGATTTACAGAAAATACTGCAATTGCACAACAGGACAGGTAAGATTTGTAAAGAGAAAGGACAAGTTAATGTTTGGAGACTGATAACCCATCATCCTTTCAAATGAGGGAACAATGACTTTTCCCTTTATAGGTGCTTATAGATGAGCTATTTTACTTCAAAAGGTTTTTATGATTATTTCAGATTCCCAGCATTTATAACTTTTACTTCACTTTATTTGCCTTATTTACATCAATAGGCTCCACTATAAATTACCTCGACCCCACATGCATCTAAAATGCAGGGCAATCTGCTCCTCTGAATCAGCCATGAATACCATCAGCTGTTTTATTTGATGTCCGCAAGGCTATACTTATTTTCATTCCTTCATGGGATATAGCCCCATCATTTCTAGCTGAGCCAGCATTTGTTGCCCATTCATAATAGCCCTGGAGAAGATGGTGGGGTGAGGACTTGAGAGCATTCATGAGGCCAACTAATCCTACACTGAAAGAGAGTTGCCTTGTTGGAGGTACAATCTACCAGTTTAGACATCGACCATTTGTCTATTGCACTGATTCAAGTGGATGTGAGTGATCCCAATGTAACCACAGCATCCAACGGAAAAATCTATGATGCAGATTTCTATATGCAACAAGCTGGAATGTCCAGAAAATCACTACTAGGCAGAAGCAAAGGTGTTGAATGATTTCAAAACGGAATTGGATGAACAGTAGAGGGAAATAGGGAAATGTGGGGAAACAACAGGAAAAGACAGGTTGGAGAGCTCTAAGGAGAGCCAGCATGGGATAGATGGGCCAAATTAACTCCTGTGCTATCATGACCCTATGACTTTCAAACTCATCTCAATGTTTAGTATTTTGCACACAGAACAACAGTCGAGCGTATAACAGCCGTGCTTCAAAGTAGTTAATTGTAACGCACTTTGAAGCATTTCAAAGACATATGATAAGATGTTATTTAAATAGACATCATTTAGGGTTTAAAACTGCTCTGGATTTTCCAGGAATTGAAGACTAATCTTCAAGGCGCTGAAGCAAGCAACAATTATTGAGCATTAAAAAGTTTCTTTTTTTCCCTAATATTCTTTGATCATTTTTCTTGACTGGTAGGGAGCACATCAAAGGGAGAAAAAGCCTGTTTGATAGTCAGGCAAAAATCGTCCAATCGGGGAAAGAAGAATCCATTTACTTTCCAATTGGACATGGGAAAGTGGAGTACAGTTAATATTAACAGGTGGAAGTGTGTGGAGCTATTGGAAACAGGAAATCATGAGTTGAAACTTCCAGAAATAAGAGTCAGCCACCCTCATTACTTTATCCTTAAGAAAAATAAACTTTGTCAACTCTAATTCTAAAATTTACAAGATATCTTAGTCCTAGATTTATTATAAATGCCAGAAACTTTAATCTCCTTATTTCAATTTTGAATTTCCATCAGTTAATAGAAATCTTTGTTATCTACTGAAGGAATGGAATTGAAGATAAGGCTGTAAAATAGTAAGAGCTGCCTTTGGTTTGTGTGTTAGATAGAATCAAACTCCAGTGTTTGTTTGTTTTCTTCATATGCTGCTGTACAGAACTGAACTGCTTTAGTGAGTTAGTTTTTTTTGTGAATAAAGTATATTTTTGAAATAAAAAGAACTTTGAAAGATGTCCTTAAGCAAAGTAAAATGGGATGGACAACCTTGCAGAGTGCCTGGCTGGGTTTTCACAGCAATGCATGGCTACCCAACATCTAGGAACTAGGAAAGAGCACAGCAAAAAGCGCACAGGTTCATTACTAATATCATGTGCAATTCTCCATCTATCTCAATGTATGATAAACATATTTCACTAAATAAAATCTGAAAGGACTGCGGATACTGTAAATCACGAACAAAAACAGAGTTGCTGGAAAAGCTCAGCAAGTCTGGCAGCATCTGTGAAGAAAAAATCAGAGTTAACATTTCAGGTCCAGTGATCCTTCCTCAGAACCTCCTTCCTCCTGATTTTTTCTTCACAGATGCTGCCAGACCTGCTGGGCTTTTCCAGCAACTTCTGTTTTTGAAACATATTTCACTGATATGTCTAGAGAAGAGATTAAAGTATATTCAGTTCTCTGTGCAAAGGCAGAGCACAGCATGATTTGGACAAGGTAACAGGTCCTGAGCATGAACATGGATAAAACCATGCGCTGTAGGCATCAATCTGAACCACACTGTTGCCCAGTCAATTAACGCACCAAGAAGCCCATGTTGCTTTGGCAACACACACTTTTACCTGCATGCTGTAGCTTAGAGTTATGGATAGTGATGGTTGAGGTTCCAACTACTTGCCTTCATATGACTAACCAGGAATCCATCATCCTCTTACCGCCTGCCATTGGCATGTGCTGGAAGCATTTACAATTTTATATTCAACCTTTTCGGTCACATAACAAACACACCTCCCTCAGCTGTCAATTTGTAATGTGGGACTTGAACCCAGAGCTTCTGAATCATAGATAGGGCCACTACACACTACGCCTACACAACAGACCTCCTTAAGAGATTATATAAACGTCCAAAAGTGTTTGTTCCTGTGTCAACAATTCATGGTTATGCACCCAATATTTGTACATAGTGAGTTCAAGAGGAGGCGTGTCAGAAAGATCAAGCATTCACTCACACTGTGCTTGGAACAACCAATTTCGTACAGAGTCTAACCAGTGCCAGCTCCCTTCACTCAGCCAAGAATCCAGGAAACAGGAAAATAGATCTGTAATTTATTAAAAGTATGGTGTTATTTAGAATAAATAGAACTGGGAATTTGGAACAGGCCCAACCTGTTTAGCACCAGGCAGCTATATGTGATGGATAATTAAGAAATGAGAGGGCTTGGCAGCATGAGGCAGTCTCTCGCCCCATCGTGGTGGTCTTTCCGTGGTTCACGGCAATCTTTCAGCCCAGCGTGGCCTCAGTGTGGATTCCGGCCTTGAGGTGATTCCAGAGCGGTCTCCCAGCCTCTAGATGAAGGCTGGCGCAGTCTGGCATCTAGATGCCAGCGTGGACTGGTTTAGAAGGAGTATTGTTCTGAACTTTTTATTTCTCTATTTTCTAATTTATTCCTACAATCTGTAATGCTGCACATTTATTTCTTTACTTTTCTAATTTATTTTTCCTAAGAACTTGTACGCAAGAATCTATACCGAGGTGCCTTGTACCTAAGATGGTGCCATAATGTAGCGACTTGTAAAAGTTTCACTGTTCTCATTTCAGTACAAGTGACAATAAAGCTAATTCAATTCGGCAATTTGAATATAACAATATAAAACAACCGTAAGGTAAGGACACTTCAATTTTGACAAGGGAAAGCTCATAAAATCAGGCATGATCTCCGAGACCTAAAGGTTCAAAACTAAGGAATTTTATGCCCATTTCCATTTAGATTTCTTGTTCATTGGTTTTGTCCTTTTTATGTTTTGTGTGTCTGGAGCTTTGAAGAAACTTGTTTTCAATGTTGGCAGGATGAGGACTCAGAATCCCAGCAGTGTGGAAGCAGGCCATTTGGCCCATCGAGTCCACACTGCCTCTCTGAAGAGCATCCCACACACACCCTAACCCTATCCCCGTAACCCTGCATTTCCCATGGCTAATCCACCTAGCCACACATTCCTGGACATTATAGGCAATTTAACATGGTCAATCCACCTAACCTGCACATCTTTGGACTGTGGGAGGAAACTGGAGCACCCAGAGGAAACCCACGCTGAAATAGGGGGAATATGCAAACTCCACACAGATAATCTCCCAAAGGTGGAATCGAGCTCGGGTGCCTGGCGTTGTGAAGCAGCAGTCCTAACCACTGAGCCACCGTGCCACCTCAAAGGGCCCGATTTTAACCCATTCAAACCCATCCCATCAGCAATACTAGAATCGGGTCCATAGGTTCAAAATCATAAAAAGTACATTTTGTCCAGTAATTCAGAGTTGTTCTTGTGTTAATGACTGAATTATCTAATAATTTGTATTGAGTACCTTAGGTCAAATCTTAACCATTGATAACCGTAGCTCCAGAGTACTAAACATGCATGTCACCAGAGAAACTTGTTCTCCCTACATGAGCTGCATGAAAGGCATGGTTGCTCAGTAGTTACCACTGCTCCTTACAGCATCAGGGACCAAGGTTCGATTCCATCCTCAGGTGACTGTGTGAAGTTTGTGCATTCTCCCCATCTCTTCATAGGCTTTCCTCTGGGTTCTCTGGTTTCCTCCCACATTCCAAAGATGTGCAGGCTAGGTGGATTAACTATGGGAAATGCAAGGTTATAGGGTAGGGGTGTTGGTCTTTGTGGGATGGTCAGTGCGGGTGGGATGGTCAGTGCGGATGTGATGGAATGATTGGCCTGCTTCCACACTTGTAGGGATTCTATAATTTTATTTTTGAAAAAACACAGCACCACTACCAACTTTGAACAATTCTCAATTCAGCTCATAGGCTGGCCTCATTCTATTCCTTGCTCCTATAATCATTAGTTCCAACTTGGAGCCCTAAACCCACTGAGATGTCTCTAGTTGCTTATATTCTAAACTCTGCTGCCCCCTCCCTAGGCATCTCCATTTGCCTTTCCTCCCTTAAGTTCCCCTTTAAACCTACCTCTTTGACAAAACTTTCAGTTACCAGTCAGAATCTCTCCCATGTGGCTTGATCTCACCAGGAAGGCAATGGCCTAGTTGTATTATTGCTGGACTGTTAATCCAGAGACCCACATAATGTTCTGGGGACCTTGGTTCAAATCCCACCACAGTAGATGGTGGAATTTGAATTTAATAAGACCTGGAATTAAGAGTCTGATGATGACCACAAATCCATTGCTGATTGTCGGAAAAACCCTTCTGATTCACCAATGCCCTTTAGCCAAATTTCTTCAAAGCTCCAGACACACAAAACTGCCATCCTTACATGGTCTGGCCTATATGTGACTCCAACCCCACAGCAATGTGTTTGACTCATAACTGCCCTCTGGGCAGTTAGGGATGGGCAATAAATGCTGGCCTAGCCAGCAATGCCCTCATCCCATGAATGAATAAAGAAAGAAAAATGCTTCTGTTTGTGAAGCACCTTGGGACAATTTAATACATTTGAAGGCACTATATAAATGTAATGCATTGTTTTATGAATACTTCCCAACAACAAATTGCTGGCCCTGCATTGGTCTTTTGGCTTCAGTTTTATTGAAATGAATCCCATTTTCCTTGAAAACGTTCTCTACGCAGGGAATGAGTTAACTTTCAAAACAGTGAAATGGTTTGAACTCCTTCCGGGAAACCTTTGACAGCGATTGTCCCTTGTGGCTATAGACTATACAACTGCTGTCCCATTAAAGATAGACAACTGGTGGTGGTTTAACCTGTGTTTCAGCACATCTCAGGCAAGGGGAGAGATTGAGAAGGACAGTACTTCATGGTAATCTCAGGCTGTGTGGGAATTAAACTCACACTAATTAGTGTTTACTCTACATTACAGACCAGTCATCCAGCCAACTGAGCTAAGAAAATAAACCACTTGAGTGGCTACTGAGTTGTGTAAACAAATAGCCATGATTTCAGGAATAAAGTCAAAAGATTATGTTGCTACAATTTCATAAAACAGTCAATCACTTGCGAGGATAGCTATGTCAATAAACCCGAGTACTCCATCAACTTTTTGCATCAACTTTTGGAGTTCAGCCAAGGATTCTGAGCAGCCAAGTGCTCAAAACCTTTGTGCTCATCCTCACAACCCCCAAAACTATAAGAACTCATGGTGACTTTTCTATTTCAAAGCAGATTGTGTCAATCAATAGAGTGGAGCAGGTCTATTTTCTAACCATTAAAAACATGTCCTTCAAGGTATTTGCACACTAAATCAGCCCAAAACATGACAGGAGGGTTTCTAAACACATGTTTGTACAGTTTTAGCATTTTCTCTGTTGGAAAACATACTGTAATGCATGTCAACATTTAAATAATAATGGCCGAAGTAAGTCAACTTATCTTTCCAGGTCTGATCCCTGTGACAAATCACTGCATCAAAAATGTATCCACATTACAAATCAATATCTAAATGATGACACTTGAATGTGCCAACATATTCAACACATACCTATTATGATGTTCCCAGCTCCTCAGGGTGGTGTGCTTTTGGAAAGGGTCTACCAAAACCTGCACCAGCACACGACAATTCAAATTTGTTGTGGTGATACCTTTGGTGACCCCAGAATCAGAAGCCTCCATTTTGTACTCAAAGCCTTCCTAAACTGCCAAGAAGACCACATGAAAATGGAATAGGAGAGGCCAAGGAAAATAGTTTCCCAAGAAAAGAAATGCTAAGTGTAGTGTTTCACAACCCCAGCTCCCGTCTCCACAGAAAGACAGAATTCCACCCCTTTGCCTCTTAGGAATGCTTTTTTCTGGGAAGTTCAAAGCACTTTCTCTGAAGATTTTACTTGGGAAATAACAGATTGACATCCAAGTAAACAATAGAATGGGTGGCCTGATCCATTCGTGTCTGCCGGTAGTAATGTTCACAAATCCCCTCCAGATGATTTTAACAGTTGCCAGCAATCAGGAGTACATTTTAGCCTGCTGTTAAACATCAATACAGTAAATACACGAGAAGCAATTTTAGTAGCCCCTTCTACCTACCCTTCATTCTCATGCCATCCGGTGAAGAGGGTCTGAATTTTTAAAAATTTAATGTCCAAATTCAATTGACTTCCAATATGGTTACCAGAGCTGGGTTAATGGCGAAGAAAGTGACCAGATCTCTGGAGTCGAATTCCAAATTTAAATACGTTATTGAGTCAGCATGTCTCCAATTTCGTCGCTTTTGCAGACTTACTCGGCCAGGTTTGCTAGGCTTTGGAAACCCCTCATATTATTCAGAGGGTGATGGCTTGGGGGGAAAGGAGTGAGAACACATGGGTAGAACAAGTAAGAGACTTTCCAACATGGTTTCTCTACATGAATTGGACCAGTAGGAACTCCCCCAGTCCCTGCAAATGCTTCCCCCAGCTCCTGGTGCCTAGTGCTGTAGGTTAAACCCCAAACAACCTTGCAATGTGGCTGGGTGCGAGAAATGCACTAAAGGATTAAACATTAGCAGTCTTCTCCCAGTGTGATCAAAATAGTGTGCTCTAGCACATGCAAATTTTCATTCATCCTTCCAGTATTGAAGACTTATGTGAGTTTATGCATTGTTCTTTCACCATGAAGGGCTGCTGGAGCTGAAAGCTAATATTTGATATAAGTGACTACTCTGAATGCTTGGCTGAGTTCCAAAATTTAATGGCGTTTACAGATTCATTGACCCAGCTACTCAGGGAAGTGATCAATTGCTCCTTACATTTGTCATGACAGAGTTACCTTCTCTTATAAAAGTCTGTTTAGAGAAATGTTTAGACTACATTGATCAAAATCTTATTTACAGAAAGGAATTAAACATGTATGCATTATTTACAACGAGCACGCCAATTCATGACTTCTTCTTATTCACTGCTGGGCCAGCATTGATTGCCCAACACTCGTTGCCCTTGAAAAGGTAGTGGTGAGCTGCCTTCTTGAATCTCTGCAGTCCATGTGCTATTGGTAAATGCACTATACTGTTAGGGTGCTCTAGGATTCTGAATAGTCATGTGTAGAAATGCCTTCTTCATTCATAGGAAGGAAAGGCAATATATTTCCATGTCTGATGGTGCGGGGCTTGGAGTGGAACCTGCAGGTGGTGTCCCAATGTACCTGCTTCTCTTGCCATTCTATGTGGAAATGGTCATAGGTCTGGAAGGTGCTGTCTAAGGTTCCTTGGTGAATTTCTGCAATGGATCTTGTAGATAGTATACGCTGCTGCTACAGAGTGTCGGTGGTGGAGGGAGTGGATGCTTGTGGATGTAGTGCCAATCAAGCGGGCTGCTTTGTCCTGGATGGTGTCAAGCTTCTTGAGTGTTGTTGGAGCTGCCCTCATCCAGGCAAGTTGGGAGTATTCCATCGCACTCCTTACGTGTGCTTTGTACATGATGAAAAATTTTGGGGTGTCAAAAGGTAAGTTACTCACTGCAGAATTCCAAGCTTCTGATTTACCCTTGTAGCCACAGTCTTTATATGATGGTTCCAGTTCAGTTTCTGCTCAATGGTAACCCCCAAGATGTTGATAGTGGGGGATTTAGTGATGGAAATGCCATTAAATGTCAAGGGACAGTGATTAGATTGTCTCTTATTACAGATGGTCATTGCCTGGCATCTGTGCAGTATGAATGTTATTTCCCACTTATCATCCCCAGCCTGGATATTGCTGCATTTGGACATGGACTGCTTCAGTATCTGAAGAGTCACAAATGATACTGAACATTGTGTGCAGTTATCAGCGAACATCCCCACTTCTAGCCTTATAATGGGGCGACGGTCATTGATGAAGCAGCTAACGATGGTTGAGACTGGGACACAGGAACTCCTAAGGAACTACTGCAGAGATGACCTGGAGCTGACATGACTAACCTCCAACAACCATAACCATCTTCCTGTGTGTCAGGTATGACTCCAACAAGCAAAGAGACTCCCCACCAATTTCCAATGACTTCAGTTTTGTTTGTACTCATTGATGCCACAATCAGCTGAATGCGGTCTTGATGTCAAGGGCTGTCATTCTCACCTCACCTCTGGAATTCAGCTCTTTTGTCTATTTTTGGGAGAAAACCTGTAAAGAGGACAATACAGATGCAAAAGAAGCAAAAGAACAAGTCAGAATATTGTTTCATTTCAATATTTCCCTTTTCAAACCAGCAAAAATAAGCGAGATTAAATTTCCCAGTTTTGTAATATATTATTCTGTCAAGTCAGTAAAATAACTTTCTAGCTGAGCCACACATCACAAATTACAAAATGGACATTGTTCCTCTTCACCCTTCCTGCAGAACTCTCAGAACACAGAATAAAAATACCCCAAAAATGCCCGAGACAGAATTTTGTACAGATTGTGGGGAGACTGGTGAGATGGAGAGAGTGGTGAATCCGTGCAGGGTTTAAACATAAGGTTGAGAATTTTACTTTGAGCTTTTTGGGAAACAGGAGCCAAAGTAGATCACAGAGCATAGCTTGATGAGTGGGAAGAACGTGGGATATGATATGGGTGGATATTGGTTGAACTGACATTTAAGAGTTGGGACAACATGACAAAGGCAGGGAAGAATGATTGAGCAGCTGGTGCACTGTGGTGGAGATGAAGGCAGGCATTGATGGAGGTGGGTGGTCTCTGTGGTGCAGAATATATTTTTAAAAATGTATTCACGGGATGTGGACATCGTTCGCTAGGCCAGTGTTTATTTCCTATCTCTAATTTCTCAGGGGACAGTTAAGTGTCAAACAGAGTACTGTGGGTCAGGATTCATATCTAGGTCAGCAGTTTCCTTCCCTAAAGGAATCAGGTAGGCTTTTCCTCCAACAATTGTCAACAGTTTCATGATCATCATTACACTCTTCATTCCAGATTTGATATTGAATTCAAATTGACCCGGATTCAAATATTGCCATGGCAGATGGTGGAATTTGAATTCAATAAAATAAATATGGAATTAACAGTCTAATGATGACCATGAATCCGTTGTTGGGAAAAACCCATCTGGCTCACTAATGTCCTTTAGGGAAGGAAACTGCCATCCTTACCTGGTCTGGCCTACATGTGACTCCAGACACACAGCAATGCCCACTGCTCTCTCGGCAGTTAGGGATTGGTAATAAATGCTGGCCCAGCCAGCAATGTCCACATCCCATGAATGAATTTTTTAAAAATCCACCATCTGTCACAGCTGGATTTGAACCTGGGTCCACAGATCATTACCCGAGTCTTGTCATCGCCTCCTCTGGTGCAAACATTTTATTTCGGTCTGAGACAAATGTTGGGAAGATGGAAGGAATTGATGGCAAGGGTGCATAGAAGCCAAAGATGATGGGTAGAATTTTGTAAGTCCTTGTGTTATATAGGCAATGTGCTAAAGTACAGCAAGGTTGAAAGAATCTGATTCTTGACATCAAGAAAAATGAATGTTAAATTTCTCATTAAAGCCTCAACAGAGAGTTCAAATCTTGCTATCAAGTGATGACTACTTTATTTTCGTGCACGCACATCTCATTACCATCTAATTCTGCTTCATTTCTACATAGTTTGCAACTCTTCCCATTTCTCCCAAGAAACTAGAAACAGCAACAATTCCCAATTTGAAAGTCAAAGCAGTTACCGGGTAGACAAAGCTTGCTGCTTCCTTCTGTTTTTCTGTTTCAGGAACTATTCACCAAAATGACCTTGGTTTGTTCTATTGACAGCATCTTGTTTCATCTAAATAAATTACCATCAACAAAACACCAGCATTAGCACATCATCATAAAGACACGAGCAAATGGGTGAGGTGAGGGCCTAGAGGGTTTGCCTCTAGGCTGTTAATCCAGTAACCCAGGTTCAACCCCCACTGAGACAGATGGTGGCATTTAAACTCAATTTTTAAAAATCTGGAATTAGGATTCCAATGATGGGAAGCACAGTGGTGCAGTGGTTAGCACTGCTTTCTCACAGCGCCAGGGATCCGAGTTCAAATCCATCCTCAAGTAACTGCCTGTGTGGCTTTTGCAAGTTCTCCCTGTATCTGCGTGGCTTTCCTCTGGGTGCTTCAAGTTTCCTTCCACAGTCCAAAGATGTTAGGTGGATTGGGTATGCTTAATTGTTGGCCTAACCAACAATGCCCACATCCGATGAATGAATAAAAGTAGTAGGCCTTTAAGCCTGGCAGAATCTATGAAGGAAAAAACAGAGTTAATGTTTCAGGTCATTCTGAGGAAGGGTCACCAGACCCAAGACGTTAACTCCTCTTTTTTCTTCACAGATGCTGCCAGACTTGCTGAGCTTTTCCAGTAAATTTGTTTTTGTTCCTGATTTACAGCATCTGCAGTTCTTTCGGTTTTTAGCCCTTTCAGCCTACTTTGTCATTCTTTACCTGAACCAGGCCTCACCTCCTTTTCTGTGCCAGCTCTTCATAGCCTTAAACTCTTCAGTTTCATAGCTGAGAGCAGGCTAATACATAACACACTTCTGTACTTTGGAGCTCATTGACACTTTCCATTTCTCGGCTCCTAGCTGGTTACTTTGCACACAAGGAGTGGCATTTATAGCAATCATTTTATGGCTGTTAGCTTGTTTTTTTTTTAGCTCTAACTCACCTTGTGCTTACTTCACAGCTCACTGTATCATTAGTCTGCATTGGCTTTTGGTGAAGACATGCCCTGTACATAGAAGTCAGCAGATGAGTTACTTGCTACAGAGTTCACTGCAGGACCTGCTAATGACCAGCACCATATCCCTACCTTCAACATTCAATCCATCCATCACTAGCAGTTGGAGCAGTGTATCATATACAAGATGCATTGCAATAACTTACCAAGGCTTCTCTAACAGCCTCCTCCAAACCTGGACCTCCACTAACAGAAGCACAGGGGCAGCAGAGACATGCACCATGGACAAGCTCCTCTTTAAAGAAGACACCATCCTGACTTGGAACTATATTGCTGTTCCTTCACCATAGCTGGGTCAAAATCCTGGAATTCCCTTCCTAACATAACTGTGATGCACGGACACCACTTAGACAGCATTGGTTGAAGAGGACGGCTCAATCCCACCTTCTCAAGGGCGAGTAGAGAAGGGCGACTTTGCTGGCCTTTGACGAGAACAAATACTTCTCACCCTGGTTAGCCAGGCCAGTATAATTTGCACTGGCATAGTCACATTGGTCCACAAAACCTTCCTCCTTACCTACCAATTTGTTTCAATTTGATAGTCATGTGTAGAAATGCTTTCTTCATTCACACTGAACAAATGGGAAACCCACCTCCATCTCCTATTTCACTTCACCAATTCCTTTTCTAGATTTTTTTTACTCACGGTGTATTATCAGATTTTACCTAACGCCGTACCCCACGCCCCCACCCCAACCACCAAACTATGAAAGGAAACATGTAACATACTGATTTGTGCTGGCATTTTAAAAATGGGAAGAGAAATTATATTTCTGTCCCACTCTTGAGAATACTAAGAGCATTAGAATATGTTCTTAGTTGGGGGCATGTATGTATAATGTATAAATATAGGACATTGAACCATCTGCAAATCATGTAAAAAGCCTCTATGGCATTTGAAGGTAAGATCACAGACTGCAATTTGTCCTCATCAGTCACCTTTAATATGGCAGCAACCATTCTGTTGCGCAGGTTGAATACATTTTGAAGTCCGAAGAATTGCACCATAAAACAGTTAGAATCCTGTGGGTGTCATGATCTCTCCCCACCCACCTTCCCCTTCTTCACAATCATTTAGAAATCTCAGTAGTTCCAGTGCAGTAGGGATTTTCCGAAAGCAAGGATGGAAGAAGTCCCCCAGCTCCCTTGCCCACACTGAGGCCTCCTCACAAAGATGGCAAAGATGCAACGTGCCAGGCACAGTGTGCATAGGCTCACATTCATTCACTAGTAGGATGTCAACCAAAAGATAAAGGACAGTAAGATGCAAAAGTCTTTGATCTCTAACCTGGAACCCCACCCCCCCAGCACAAGATAAAAATCAGTCCAGAGCTCCCGCCCCTGTTGTGGGTGCCTCCTGTACCTCAATTGGTAGCACATTTGCCACAGGGGTGTCAGTAGGCTATGAGTTCAAGTCAAGCCAATTTGAGAGACATTGGAAGGAATCTTACAGAGGCCTGGACGATGTGGGCTCTGGTGGGAAACGTGGCAGAATCTCACAAGGAGTCCAGTGAGGCCTGTTGGGATCCACTTGCTGCATCCTTTCATCGAATTCCATGCATTAAGGTGAGAATCTCGTCTGGCCTGCGGTGAGTTGCCAGTTTAAGGGGGATTATTGCCTATTAATTGCCTCATTAATTGGACATCTCGCTCATTAATTTGTAGCATTCTATCCTTCCACCCCGACGTGAGCAAATTGAACACTGAGAATTCTCATCATGGAAGTCAGAGTGGGTGACCAGCAAGTTGCTATTTGCTCTGAAGGACCTCCATTGTTGGACGTCAGGCATCAATATCCCAGGGTAATGCTCCATGGGCATCAGCCATATGCACTCCATATCCTCAAACATTCAAGTCAAACATGTGCCATGCTCTAAGAAGCCTCATGGCACATCTCCAGTCCACTTGGAGGGTGCGTTCACACTTCAAAGTTGCACCTCAGGCCTCACAGCCGCTATCATTGTAATTCTGCAGCAAGAACACTGCGCACTCAGGGCCACGTACTCAGCTCATGGAGTGAACTAAGCTGCATCTCCAGTTTGTTCACTCGCTGTCATAATACTCAATCACTTCGAGCCTACCTGGATGCCCACAGCATCCCTAACTTGCCTTTTTTATGACTCGTTCCACAGCCAAAGCTACCAGACTCACCAATGGCATTGTGGGTCTACCTACAACACACAGGCTGTAGAGATTCAAGATGGCAGCTCACCACCACCTTCTATACGGCAACTAGGGATGAGCAATAAATACTCGCCCAGCCAGTGACTCTCATGCTCCACAAGTAAATTTTTAAAAACTCACTGCTATATTGCTGTGCCATTTAGAGCAAACACTAAACCAGGAAACTTATCATATTTGCCAGCAATCCTTAGTCAAGTCAAGATGGATAGCCTTCAGTCAGGGGGTAGACCAGCATTTATGGCCCGAAGTTAAGAGTGTTGTGGGTCTGGAGTTACATGTAGGCCAGACCAGGTAAAGATAATTGGGATATTGCTGAGTGCAAATTGGTTGCTGCATTTGCCACAGCAGTGATTTCACTCAAAAGGCCTTATATTTTCGCAATTGTGCTTTTGGAAGTCCTGAGGCACCTTATAAATATAAATCTTTCTTCAATCTACTTCACTCAATCTAGTCTATTGTATTTGCTGCTCACAATATGGTCTCCTCTACACTGGGGAAACAAAGAGTAGGCTGGGTGACCGCTTCGCAGAACACCTACATTCTGTCTGCAAAAAAGACCCTGAGCTTCCAGTTGCCAGCACTTCAACACACCACCCTGTTCCCTGGTCAACATCTCTGTCTCAGGCTCAGGCTTGCGGCAGTGCTCCAGCAAAGCTCAGTGCAATCTGGAAGGGCAGCACCTCATTTTCCGCTTGGGAACTCTACAACCTTCTGGACTTAATGTTTAGTTCAACAGCTTCAGGGCTTGAGCTTCTCCCACGTCCTTACCTCAACCCACACACCAGGCCTTGTTATCACATAGTCTGCTATTACCCACAACCCATTGTTAGCCACTAACAGTCCCCATTAATAACTATTCACCCTCCTAGTCTGACCATTATCCACTCCTTTGTCTGTCCAACTGTCCTTCTCTCTCTTTGGGCTCTATCTCCAACTATCATTTACTCCTTACACCCTCCCCTCTACCCTACCTTCTGCATAAAAACCAACCTTTTCCTAGCTACCATCAGTTCTGAGGAAGGGTCACTCAACCCAAAACATTAACTCTGATTTCTCTCCACAGTTGCTGCCAGACCCACTGAGTTTTTTTCAGCAATTTCTGTTTTTAAATCTTTCTTCCTCTTTTCAATGTTCAAGACAGACAAGAGTTCAATATTTGGCATGAACGGAAAGGACTTTCTTAGATTGAAAGCTAAAAATAAGTTCAGGAATTTTTAAGTGTGACTCACAGTGACTAAATGGGCTGGCCCATCAGATTCCCCTTCACAATCCCTGCCTTGTGGACCAGGCATCAGGCCATATTTTGGAGTTGAGCTACAGGATTTAAGGGAAATAGGATTACAAGGGAGAAAAACTAAATCCCTGAAACAAAATTAAGCAATGATCTCAAGCTGAAAAAGTTTTATTGAAACTCATTCAGGAGTTCTGGTGAATCCAGTGAGTCAAACTGTCCTGGACACATTCCCAGGCAGCAATTGAAACAAAAGTACATCAGAAGTCAGCTAATAGATAATGTGAGACTCAGTGCACAACTGTCCTCACTAATAAATCTCAGACATTCACAGCATTGCTGCCTTAATTACTCAACTAAAAACCAGGCACTGAACCCAAAGCGCAATGCAAAATAAATGACAAAAGTGCTTTTAATGAACCACCATTTTCTGCAGCTGGAGGTTTACACATAATACTCCTTCAAATTAAAAGCATTGCACAACAAGGCAAAGCCTATCATGAAAAACTAGAAAGTCTTGTGCTTGGGTATAAGTGAAGGAGGGAGAACATGGTTCCTGCATTCTCTGGAGCATTTCAGGTAAGATGATTTAAGTCTCCACACCATTGTTTGACGCATCAAGATTTTCAAACGTTCAAGACTCATGGGCTTCCCCATGTCAGAAAACTGACTTCCCTGCAACATTCTCCACCTTTCACTCAGTCGGTACAATTTGTCACTTTGTCAGAGAAGCCAATTAAAACTGTGGAAAAAGGATCATCATCATTTGCAAAGCTTTGATTCAAAGATGACTCAAAGTCAGGGTCTCACATGTCTGTCATGTGTCTTCATGTAGCAGGCCAGACCAATTCCTGACCCACAGGTTTTTGGGCACATGGGCAGGACCTCCCACAAAGTGGGATCCAGAGTGCAGAATTTGCTTCTTTTTCTTGCCTTCTCTGCCTCATCTTAAAACATTTGGACACAAAGCCTGATGCTAATTGATGGAAAGGTTGTGACCCATTTCGATGGATTGGGAGCAAGTTCGTCCCAAACATTAATGTCGACGTTACCACTTCAAGGAGAGATTCAGAGTGCCTCTTTTCTTTGTCCATCCCTGGAACACTACCCGTGTGAGAGTTTGAGGAAAGATGACTTGGCAAGGGAGACATTTTTTTGGTCATTCGAAAAACATTCATTGCAATGTAGTTGATCTTGCAAATGCTTTGCCTGATTACTTGTGGTGTGGTATTATGAGAGACACCAGTATTTGTTTGCTGGTTCCCCCTCACCCCACCCAACTGAATGGGAGAGGGAACGGCCTGTGGTATTATCACTAGCCTATTATTTCAGAGACCCAGGTAATGTTGTGGAAAGCTGGGTTCAAATCTTGTCATGGAATTGATGGAATTTGAATTCAATAAAAGTCTGGAATTAAGAATCTAATGATGATCATGAATCCAATGTTGATTGTCAAGAAAAACCCATCTGGTACGTTAATGTCCTTTAGGGAAGGAAGCTACCATCTTTACCTGGTCTGGCCTACATGTAACTCCAGACCCACAGCACTCTTAACTTCAGGCCATAAATGCTGGTCTAGCCAGCAATGCCATCCTTGTCATGAATGGCTCTTTAAAAAAATTGAGAGGAGGAACTTCTGAAGGAATTTCTCTCTTACGTGTCATTGATAAAAGGTTGAAGTCTCACTGTCATGTAGGAGTGTGGTGACAATAATATATTGTACACTAGTACTCTTGTTGCCATGCATAGTTCTTTATTGTCAAACACTTGCTGTTGTAGTTTGTCACGAGCTGAGTTAGTGCATCTGATACAGTCTTAGATCTCCTCGTCAGTGGTGACCCTTCGAGGGGGCTGCCAAGATATGGGAGGGGTTCAATATACACCACAGTCAACATTCTTTGGGAGTTGGAACATGCGACTGTCCAGGTCTGTGTTGAATTGTGAGTTTTATTTTGGCAACGTTCATGGACAAGCCACGTCTCTTGAATATGGAATTGTATTGAAAAGAGTAAGAGTTAACTTGCAAGTATAGTGCAGAGTGGGCAACAATAACTGCATTCATTCACATACGGCAGATAATATAATTCAATGCTAGTCTGTTTGGCACAGAAACAACTGAGGATCAAGGATTTCCCATCATGGTGAATTTAATACTCACCTGAGGACATTTGATCTTTCTTTTGATGATAGCCATAGTCATGTAAATTGCAAATAACATTGGTTCTACCACACAAACAGTGGCCCGAATTTAGTATGGGGTTTCTACATGTCATAACATTTAAGGCCAAGTGCTGGAAAGTAGGATTAGTGTCAATAGGTCAGTACAGACTCTATGGTCTGAACGGTTTCTTCTGTGCCATATGACTCTGACTGTTTCAGATCTTGAAGTCAAGACAGTTGCAATCATATCATCAAAGATCAGTTGCAGGATGAAGGAATTTTTCACACAATTAAATCTCTGGAGGGCAATCCATTGGGACCAGTGATTTACCTAGTCAAAACCTTTGGTCACGTCAATGAATGCAGTGAAGACTTCCCTACTGTTGTTCTCACCATTTCACTTCAATGTGTCTGGCAACAAAGACCATAAAAAAGGTTGCTCCAAAAGTTCGAAAGCGATACTGTGTCTCCAGGAGGTTTATTCAGCCACAGGAAGCAAGTAATTCAGGAGAATGCCCAGAATGGTTTTCACTGCTTTGGACAAGATGGAAAGCCTCAATAGTTTCCACTGCAGAATTTATCTCCCCTTTTGAACATAACAACAACGGTCACATTCCTAACACTGGCTGTGGGTAAGCTTTTTGTCTTCCCAAATCTACACAATGAGACTTGGGGTGATCAAAAGACAACCAGATTTGAAGGCCTCAACTGGAACACTATCGAGGCCTCAGGATTGGTGCGTTGCATTCACTTGATCACTTTGTGCAGCTGTCCCATCGATGATGGTCTACCCATAGATCCCACGGATAGTCTGAAGAATGTTAGCTGCCACTGTGCATTCACAGTTGTTAGAAATGTGCTTTCCAATTTTGGTAAATCATTGCTATCCTAAAGAAGAGAGACCACAATCTGCGACAAAAAGAGAGTTTGTTCATTTGACCTTGACCAATCAATGGTTCTAATGGCTTCAAAAGACTTTGCATATTTCAGCGGTCAGCATTCTATGGAATTTCTTCGATATTCCGGAACTATCTTGCTGGAATGCTGTCTTAGACCACAGACCATTAGATATAGGAGAAGAATTAGGCCATTCAGTCCATCAAGTCTGCTCTGCCATTCAACCATGGCTGGTATGTTTCTCAACCCCATTCTCCTGCCTTCTCCCTGTAACCCTTCATCCTCTTACCAGTCAAGACCCTATCTATCTCTGTCTTAAATGCGCTCAATAACTTGGCCCCCACAGCCTTCTGGATTACCCTCCAGAAATTTAATTGTGTGAGAAATTCCTTCATCCTGCAACTGATCTTTGATGTTATAATTGCAACTGTCTTGACTTCAAGATCTGAAACAGTCAGAGTCATATGGCACAGAAGAAGCCGTTCAGACCATAGAGTCTGTACTGACCTATTGACACTAATCCCACTTTCCAGCACTTAGCCTTAAATGTTATGACATGTAGAAGTCCCATTCTAAATTCGGGCCACTGTTTGTGTGGTAGAACCAATGTTATTTACAATTTACCTGACTATGGCTATTCGTCTCAAGAAAGATTGACTGTAGCAATGAGTTCCACAGATTCACCAACCTCTGGCTGAAGAAATTTCTCCTCATCTCAGTTCTAAAGGGTTGTCCCTTCACTCTGAGGCTGTACCCTCAGGTCCTCATCTCCCCTACTACTGGAAACATCTTCTGCATGTCCAGTCTATTCAGGCCTCTCACTATTCTATTAGTTTCAATTAGATTCCCCCATGCATCCTTCTGAACTCCATCAAGTACAGAGCAATAGTCCTCAACCACTCCTCTTATAACAGCCCTTCTTTCCCGATATCATTGTTGTAAACCTTCTCTGGACCCAATCCAATGCCAGCACTCCCTTGGATATAAGGCCCAAAACTGCTCACAATATTCCAAACGCAGTCTGACCACAGTGTTCTCCTTCTTCAGGTGTTAAGAAGGAGCAAGGCTCCGAAAGCTTGTGTTTTCAAATAAACCTGTCATGCTATAATCTGGTGTCATGTGATTTCTGACCTTGTCCACCCCAGTCCAACACTGGCACCTCCACACCACAATCTTCTTAACCTTTGACCCTCAGATTGTTCTGAAAGGCAATAAAAGTTGCTCATTTTGATTCTCAGAGGTCACGTATTTCTTCATTGTTTTTGTCAAACCTGTCCTGGTGACAATGATGCTCGACCTTAACTTGTTTGGACACAAGAGCTAGTACATCTCGCTTTACTTGATCCCACTGTTTTGAAATGGAGTTGGATAAAGGATCATATGGCACTATTTTGAAGAAGAAGGGAGATGATTCCATTGTCTTAAGCCAATGTTTATCTCTCGACCCATACTTGAAACCGATTACGCTTCCCTCTCCTTTGTCATTCAATGGCAATGTCATTGCAGAATCCCCTTCCATCAACATCCTAGCATTGCCACTGACCTGAAACTTAATTGGACTAATCACTTAAATACTGTGTCTACAAAAGCAGATCGGGGCTAGGAATTCCACAGCGAGTAACTCACTTCCTGATTCCCCAAAGCCTGTCAATCACCTACAAGGTACAAATGTATGGAATGAGCTGCCAGAGGAAGTGGTGGAGGCTGGTACAATTACAATATTTAAAAGGCAATTCAATGGGTATATGAATAAGAAAGGCTTGGAGGGATGTGGGCCAAATGCTGGCAAGTGGGAATAGATTAATTTAGGATATCTGGTTGGTATGGATGATTTGGACCAAAGGGTCTGTTTCCATGCTGTATATCTCTATGCCTCTCTATGTTCGTAAATAAGAAGTGTGATGGAATATTCCCCATTGTCTGGATTAGTGCAGCTCCAACAATACTCAAGAAATTCAGCACCCTCCAGTACAAAGCTGCCAGCTTAATTGGCACCCTATCCACCATCTTAAGCATTCACTTCCGCTACAACCAGCACACAGTGGTAGCAGTCACTATCCACAAAATACCTCAAGGATCCTTCAATGGCACTTTCCAAACCTGTCACCTTTACCACCCAGATATACAGGAACACCAACACCTGTAAGCTTTCCTCCCTTTGGAATTGTCGCATCTAATTTCTATCCAGTGGGCGGGAGATTGGGAGGGAGAAATGAGGTGTGAGACTAGGTAATAATGAGAGATGTTAATGCTTGCTAATGCATGCAAATAGGGTAGTTGCTGCTCACTAGTGTGAATCCTGTTTCACTATCAGAAAATGGGACCTATTGTTCATGACACCAAGAAATCCTCGATGGCCATTTCACGCAATTTTCCCACGTTCTAGTCGGTCAAGGTTGGGATGATTCCGCCAGATAAAGAGAAAGTAGGACACTTGTGGTGGATGTTGAGGAGTGTGAAGTACTGGCAGATAGATGGAAAGGTTTAGAGAGTGAATACCAGAGTTTATACAATTTCACTGGGCCCTTTTTCCAAGTTTATTCCACCAGCTCATTCCCCATGATATTCCACCTATTGATTTGAATGAATAATAAATAGTAGGAAATATGCCAACAAATATCTGATTTCTGATTCTCTGGCACTTAGCAAGTTGGCCTTTTGTATCCTCCATTTCTCCACTTCTTATATATAAATGAATTATGGTCCGTTCTGCTATCACGTGTGTTTCTTCAATGTGAATTGGCTTTAATGTGATTGAAGAATTTAGACCACTATTTGCAGAATGCAAACTTTCCCAAACTGTATTGGCTATAACGCGATTCCGGCCCCAATAGTTTAAATGGCGCAGCTATTGCGCAATCTTCTTATAATGTGAGATCACATGAGAATGGAACTATCGCATTATATCAGAACTGACTGTATGTACATCCCTATATATACATAGTTGATATCTTGACCATGTACTAGCTGGTTAATTATGAATGAATTTTGATCTATACATTGCCTTGGAGCAAATTAACAATTGCTAGAAGGCCTATATTCCATTTGCAGATATTATTAGCAAAATAAAGCAATATTTTCCATAATCACTTCCATCTAGAATGACAGAAACAGCAGATATAGGGGATCACCACCACTTGCAAGTTCCCCTCTACGCTACTCATCATCTTGACTTGGATATATATCATTGTTCCTTCGATGTCACTGTGTCAAAATCCTGGAATTACCTCCATAACAGCATTGTGGGTCTACCCACAGCACATAGACTGCAGTGGTTCAAGAAGGCAGCTCACCATCACCTTCTTAAGGACAATTAGGGATGGCAATAAATGCTGACCTGGCCAGCAGACACCCATGTCCCAAGAGTGAATACAAAAAAAAAGCTTCATTGATCTACTTATGGCTTTCACTAAACCTGTCAGACTGTGACTCAACAAAGAAGCAAAGTTATTTGCATATAAGTAGACAAGTGAAGAGCACTCCTGATCACGAACAGGGCAAGTAGTGAACAGAAATGGCCTGCCTCAAGAAACAAGAACATTCGTCGGATAACAGCAGATTAACTCAATGTACGTTTTTCTGGCTTGCAATCCACCTTCGTGGGTTGCCAGGAACTGTTTGCCTTTGTAAGAAGAAGGAAATGACATTTCCATAGCACCATTCAAGGCCTCAGGATGTCCCAAACTCCATTTTTTCCGTTACTGAAGTATTGTTTGAGTGTAATCATTGTTGAAGTGTGGGAAATGCAGCAGTTCACAGTGCACAGCAAGCTCCCAGATCAGCAATGATCAGATAATGACCAGACCATCTGCCTTTTGTGACGTTGGTTGAGGGATACTTATAAGGACATGAGGAGAATTCAGTTTGCTTCAAATTGAGGGAAACTAATATAAATGAAAAATGTGGAGTCCTTCGCTTTCACTGCTCTCCCTTCCACCCACACCACTGAAAGGTGAAGTCACCATGATCCCATGGGGCTGCTCTCCCATTAAAGAGAGACAACTGAATAGGGTTAACCTGAGGGTCACCACACCTCAGGTGAGGGGAAATGTTGAGAAGAAAAAAAAGTCCTTCATGGTAACCTCAGCCAATGCAGGAGTTGGATACCATCAAAAAGGAATAAATCTTTAACAGGGTACATGCTATATCCACTTCTATGATTCTCTGGCCATGAAAAATGTTGAGCTGTTGAGCTTTGCACTGATCATTGCAAATAACAGCTCACAGGGAAATACATCTGGAATAAAATCTCATGCTAACCAGCTGCCTTGTGAACTCTGAGTGCTCTCTGTTAGTGGCTGTGGTCACCTTTGGAATGTCATTCAGAGGTCAATCCTCGCTCAGTCAACTTAGAGTGAACTGACAGGTTATGTGACCATGAGGGAGCTTCTCAGTTGAGGCTCACATTTCTGGATTGTGCAAAGAAGTGTTTAAATCTGGAACATTCCTAATCTGATTGTAATGCAGGCTCTCTGCCCCTTAAATTATCTGGTAAATTGGTCTGTGATCTATTTATTGTACATCAACCCTAACACAAACTCATTACAGAAGCATTTGTCTGCAATTAAGTTGCATCGCCGGTTTTGTAGAAAGTGCAACAGTTTTTTTTTGTATTTCTAAAATGAATATGGTAAAAGAGAGGTCATTCAGTTCATTTTGTGTCAGGACCAATTCTTAAGTAAGGTGATCAATTTAATCCCACTCCCTCCCCACTGCCCATCATTTTCACGCCCATTTATGTATTTGTTTAATTTCCTGTCAAAAGTACATACTGAGTCTGCTTTCACCCAACATGTTCCAGATGATGGCAAGTCATTGCCTACGAAACTCTAATGATGACCATGAAACTTTTGTTCAATTGCTTGAAAAACCCATCTGGTTCACTAATGTCCTTCCAGGAAGGAAACTGCCATCTTTACCTGGTCTGGCCTCCATGTGACTCCAGACCCACAGTTATATGGTTGACTCTTAATTGCCTTCTGGGCAATTAGGGATGGCCAACAAGCTTTCAATTTCAGATTTATGAATTGAATTTAAACTCTACTAGTTGCCATGGAGGGATTTGAACCTGGGTCTTCTGGCTTACTCATCCAGCGATATTACTGCTACATCTCCACCTCCCTAATGCTAGTCAGCCTAAATCTGTGGCCTCCAGTTAGCAACCTTTCTGCCACTGGAAACAGTTTCTCTTTCCCTCTCTATTAAAGTCTCCCATGATTTTGCACACTTCTATTAAGCTTCCTCTTAGCCTTGCTTGCTCTGTAAGAAGAACAATCCCAGCATCTCTCGTCTCTCAAAGTAACTGAGGTGCCTTGCCTTTCAAGTGAAACTTTTATTTACCTACTCAGGAATCTTGATGCCATTTCTAAATTGCTGCCCCCAGAATTGAACACAATACTCCATTGGAAGCCCAACCAATGTTTTTTTTCTGAACAGTAAGTGGAAAGATCAATGCACAAAAACAAAAGTTTTTTCCATCACGTTCTTTCACTGAATCAGCTGACATTCAAAACCAGTATATGAGAAAATCAGAGCATGTCCCACAGAATTATGCTGGGCTGTCATTAAAATATTGTTGCATAAAATGAAATCAAATCTAGATATTCTTTACACAGAGAAAAGTGGAACTGCAACACCCATGCTACCCAAACTGGTCTCACCAGTTCACAGCACTGTGGAAATGTATATATAAATATTAATGTCCCTTACCACAGGCGCTAAACTCAGACTTCCTCAATGTTAAAAAAGAAGCAGAAATGAAACTCCAATTACCATCATTAGCATGAAGCACGTTGCTCAGTAAATATCTCCCCCAACCCCACTAAATCCAAGAAATTCCTGTTTGCCAATGGGTTGATTTAACTTCCATACTTTAAATGCTGTTATCAGTGGAATATCGGCCAATATGTAGCTGCGGATAAACAGCAAGCATTAGGATTTGAGGCAATGTTGACTAGAGGTCTCACGAGACCCTGGCAGAATTTTAACTAACAAGGGGAGAGCTGTGTTCATATTTGGGCAGGAGGTTAAAACCCCCAAAATGCCAACATGTTGGAAACTCGACATGATCCTGAAACTCTTATGCTGGGAAGTCTTAAAGCAGTGAAACTGTATGGCTCCTTCCTTGCTTATGTGAAAGGCTTGTGTACATAAGGACGTGTTCTGACAGCGCACTTTCACTGCTTTGCGGGTGATGTCCAGCATTCTCTGGGAGTCAATTCACCTATCTCAGGCTCTTTGATCTGCACTTCCTTGCTGCTATCTTCCCCTGCTTTCATGTGATGATTGATATAAAAAAAGGCTAATAGGATGATATCTTTTATTATAAGAGGAATTGAACATGGAAGTAAGGATGTAATGCTTCAGTTTATTAACATCACCAAAGCCGCAGAGGACTATAGGCTGCTATTGCATTAGAGAGAGATGGCTGGTGCTGGTTTAACCTGAGGGTCACCATGCCTCAGGCAAGAGAGAGATTGAGAAGGTGGCATCTTCATAGTGACCCTCAGGTTAAATCACCACCAGCCATCTCTCTCTAATCAGAGAACGGCCAATGGTCCTCTGGGACTACGGCAACTTTAGAGATATAGGGCATTGATGAGGTGAAAGTTCGAGTCTCTTTCCCAGGGTCGAAATTCAAATTCTATGGGGCATAGTTTTAAAGTGAGAGGGGGAAAGTTGGAAGGAGATACGTGAGGCAAGTTTTTTATGCAGAGGACGGTAGGTGCCTGGAACGTACTGTCAGGAGAGGTGGTAAAAGCAGATACAATAACAAGGTTTAAGAGGTATTTACACAGATATATGAAAAGGCAGGGAATGGAGGGATACAGACCGTGTGCAGGCAGATGGGATTAGGTTAGCATGGCATCGTGGTTGGTACGACCCTGGCTTTCTGTGCCTCTGGCCTCCTTCAGGGATATACTGATGAATCTCATAGGATTTCACATAGTGAGGTGCAGTGTATCTGCCATTTGACTTGATGCCTTGATTCACAAAACTGCTACTTTTAATGCTGAGGAGACAAGTCATTCAGTGAAAACTCTTGAATATGCTGCAATGGTTGGATTCCTGCAGGTATAGCATATCAGACTGCACACAATTAACAGTTAACGCTCCCTTAGAATATCCCAGGCCAGGAGTAGTTATCTACTGGAAGGAATTCCACTCCATCAATATTCAGTTGACTTGTGGCCATTAGAAGGCTTTCACATATGGATGCCAATGCAAGATATCCTGGAAGGTGCCATGCTGCCTTCTGTCTTGCATCTCCCACAAATCCTTGATCATTTAACAGTGGCTGTTTGAGGACTATCCTCCAGATATTAAAGATATCAAGGGATACGAAGACAGCGTGAGAAAATGACATTGAGGTAGGAGATCTAATTGAATGATGGAGTAGGCTTGATGGGCCAAAAGGCCTACTCCTGCTCCTTTCCCTACATCCATCTCAGGATGGAGCTAATGACACCTGTGTGAAACTCTAGCCCTAAGTCAAAGAACTGAAGTTACATGAGCAGAGGGTGATCATTGGCAAAACAGTTGGCTTGATTACGATGAGATTCATGAGTCTTTGAAGAATCTGGGGGAGGGAGGAACAAGCCTTCAATGGTGGGTGTTGAAAATGACTTTAGTCTGTTCAGTCTTGCGTGGCATTATACCTGCCAGAAAAGGAGAAATGTGTCAACGTCTCTCTTCTGCCCATGGGGAACAAGGCACAGGAGGAGAACACAACCAGGTTACCACATCACTGATGTGATAGAGTGCCTACAACGTGTTCAACAGTCACCTTTCAGATAACTTGAGTGTCTGAAGCCATACATCACACTTTCCTAATGTTCATTTGGAGGTGACAATTGTGCTGACCTGATATTGGAAACTTCAAATCAAGTCATCTATTCATTGAAATATTAATATACAAAATGGCATTGCTATGAGCACCCAAGTGAACCCTTTGCATGGCAATGGCCTAGTGGTATTATCGCTGGACTGTTAGTCCAGAGACTCAGATAACATTCTGGGGACCCAGGTTCGAATCCCGCCACAGCAGATAGTGGAATTTGAATTCAACAAAATATCTGGAATTAAGAATCTAATGATGACCATGAATCTATTGCCAATCGTCAGGGGAAAAACCCATCTGGTTCACTAGTGTGCAATAGGGAAGGATATTGCCATCCTCACCTGGCCTGTGACTCCAGACCCACAACAATGTGGTTGACTCCTAAATGCCCATCTGGGCAATTAGGGATGGATGATAAATGCTGCCTAGCCAGTGATGTCCTCATCCCATTAACAAATAAAGGAAAAAAATAAAGAAGTTAAAAGGTCTTCCACTTCACTTTCTGATTCTCCTGTAGGGTGGCCTGAGAATTCAAAAAGCAAGAGGCAGGTCTTTAGACTCAACCTTTGCAGTCTGTGAGGACCTCACCAAAGACTGTCCCACCTTCACCTGAGCAACGGCGAACTCAGTTACTGTTTGGAGAGGTGAAGGGACATGTACTGGAAGCACCCAGAGAAAGGACCCCAATTCTGTGTGTCCTCTCTCCATCGATCCCATCACGCTGCTCACAATGGCCAAGAACGGAAGTCACCTTGCTCAACTTCAATAAGGTATTGAACAACCAAGGTAAGTCCATCTCATCAACCCTGTGTAAGCTTGCCCAGATGGAAGTGGGTCAATGCCATTGAAATGGGCAGCCATGATGGTTAGCACTGCTGCCTTACAGCGCCAGGGACCCAGGTTCGATTCCAGCCTTGGGTGACTGTCTGCATGGAAGTTACATATTCACCCATGTCTGCTCCTGTTTCCTCCTACAGTCCACAGATGTGCAGTTTGGGTGGATTGGCCATGGTAATTGTGGAGTTACAGGGATAAGATGGGGTGCTGGGTCTGGGTGGGAGGGTCGGTGCAGGCTTGATGAGCCAGATGGCCTCCTTCCACACTGTAGGGATTCTATGAAATTCTGCTCCTTGGTTGCCCTGATAGACCCTACGAACAAAGGCTAAATATGTGTATGGAGAGGAACTTAGTGTCAGTGAGGGCTACTTCAAGGAGCTTCCAGGTTGTGGGGCTAGAAGGGACATTTTGCAAACAGATTTCCTGCTTTCTTTCTTAACCAGTTAGTTATTGAAGGGCAAAGAGACTGCAGAAAGCGATGGCCAAGGAGAATAATAAGTTCCTTTAAAAATAAGCATTCTGTAAGTGTTGAGCAAAAAATGATCATTTTGATGTCTTCGAGCAGTTGGTATTGCAGCAAGGAAAACCTCAGCTAAAATGCATGTATCTAATTTAAACCATGCAACTGCCTCACTGTGGATGCCTTGCGGTACAGTGGATATTGTCCCTGTCCCTGAGCCAAAAGCTCACAGTTCAAGTCCAAATAGAGGATTTGATGCCCAAGGAAAGTGTGTTCATAACACAGACAAAAGAAAAATTGAGCATTGACCTATAAATGCTTCCAACACACACCATAGAGTCATAGAGATGTACAGTGCGGAAACAGACCCTTCAGTCCAACTCATCCATGCTGACCAGATATCCTAAATTAATCTAGTCCCATTTGCCAGCGTTCCCATATCCCTCTAAACCCTTCTTATTCATATACCCATCCAGATGCCTTTTAAATATTGTAATTGCTCCAGCCTCCACCATTTCCTCTGGCAACACATTCCATACACGCACTATCCTCTGCGTGAAAAAGTTGTCCCTTAGGTCCCTTTTACGTCTCACCCCTCTCACTTTAAACCTATGCCCTCTAGTTTTGGACTTCCTACCCTGGGGAAAAGACCTTGGTTATTCACCCCTCAGCCTCTGACTCTCCAAGGAAAATAGCCCCAGCCTGTTCAGCCTGTCCCTATAGTTCAAACCCTCCAACCCTGCCAAACTCCTTGTAAATCTTTACTGCACCCTTTCAAGTTTCACAACATCTTTCCTACAGCAGGGAGCCCAGAACTGAAAGCAGTATTCCAAAAGGTGAATCCAAAACTTGACACACCAATGGCCAGCAGGACAGTTTCCTAGCCATGAACGTGTTGGAATTTGGAGCCTCTAACAAGAAATTTCATAGCTCCAGGCTACAAAATGCATGCATCTAAAAGTATGTGTTGCCGCAGCAACTTAGAATCTCTGGGGAGTTGGTTGGCTCCGTTGTCTGGACTGCAGGTGTAGATCAGATTGATGCCTCGGGGTTGAATCAACTGTTCTGAGTGCAGTTAGTTACAGGATCTGCCTCTTCGCCCCTCGCCGTACCCCTGCTGGGGTTGTAGTGCTCTATGTTAGACTGCCTTCAGGCAGGAAACTGGAGAAGGAGCATTGCATCTCTGAAAGGGTTGACCGATAGCCTGCTGTATCACACTTCCACCACTGTTGCTTTGTTAAAATGTAACACTATGTTGTGAGCTCTGTTAATTGTCAACATGTGGATAAAAGTGTATTTTGAGGAAGCAACCAACAGACCTCTTGGGACTCATTGTCTTGTTTATACAAATGACGAGCAGAAATTATAAAGCCAACATTGAAATCCTTGGGGGAATCGTCATAACATTAGCAATAAAAAGAAGCAACCATCAGTAAAAGAAGCCAATAATATTTGTTGCATCATTACTAGATTAAGTGCTCAATATGCCACATAAGCACTTTAAATCTATCTACCTCCCCACCCCTTATCCTCCTTAGAGATCTGGGAGTTAATCACGGGCAGAAATGTTTTTGTCATGCATTATTTCCCCCTTTTTCAATGTCTCAAAATATTTCTAATTTGTAGCGTCAGCCATGACTCAACTGATAACATGCTTCCCACACAATCACGAATGATCAGATTATCAGGATTATCAGATCAGCCGTGATCTGGTGGAATGGCAGTGCAGATTCAATGGGCTGAATGGCCCAACTTTGCTTCTGTAGCTATGGCCTTACGAAAATTGAAGGTAAGGAGTGCTTGGTCAAGAGTGTGGGCTAGAAAAAGAGAGAAAGGCCATCCACTCAGAAAACACAAAAGCCTTAGCAAGGGGAGATCTGTAACGTTCCTGAGAGTAAAGTTAGAGATTCCCAAGAGAATAAAGGGATATCTTTAAATTGATAACAGTACAAAGGCCAGAAAGGAAGGGCAAAAGAGTATAAGATGAAGTTTTCACCTCTCACAGCGAGCACCACTGCCATTGACATTAGTCTCCACGAGGCACAGCTGCAAGGAACAATGGAAGGACCAAAGAAATTTATGTGATTTTGACGCATTTTGATTTAGTCCCTTCCTCCCCCTTATGTTTGATGGTTTGCATTGGCCTTAATGGTCTTTGCATGTAAATATTGAATTGACTACACAGGCCCTTTTTCTGGTCGTAGTTGGTAGTTTATAAAAAAAACACAAAAAATGACATGGTGATTTTTGCGGTGGGAAAGTCACTCATTTGTGTGTGATAACACTTCTTGGTCGAAGAAAAAATAAAGAAATTTATGTGGGCCACCTCCAATTCCATTTTGATTTAGTCCCTTCTTTCTCTCCCTACCTTCCCCTCACCTTTGATGCTATGCGTTGCCCTTAACAGGCTTTGCATGTAAATATCTAATTGGTTATATGGGTGTTTTACCGGTGATGGCTACTGTTTGAAAGCGAAAACACTGTTATTTTGGCAATGGGAAAGTCGTTCAGTTGTGTGTGATAGCATTTTTGGGTATAAAAAAAAAGCAAGTTTAATGTCAGCACTCTTGTACTACAGAAGTGGTACCCCTATTTCTGAACCGGGAGATCACAGGTCCAGAAGTGTGTGATAACATCTCTGAACAAGTTGATTATTTTGTTTAAAATGTTTTATCCATTTTTCACGTAAATTAATCAATTGGAACACAGGTGATTTGGTGGTAATGGTTAATAGCTGAAAAACGTACCACTAGTGATTTGGTGATGTGAAGAAAAGCCATTCATTGTTGTGTGATAACACTTCCAGATGTACGAAAGCAAGTAACAAAAACCGAAAGAAATTTAGCACCAGGATGTCCAGCTTCAAGTCCCACCTGCTCCAGAGGTGTGTAACAACATCGTTCTGAACTAATTGTGTAAAAAATATCTAAAGAAGTTTCAGAACTACATAAGAACATAAGAACTAGGAGCAGGAGTAGGCCATCTGGCCCCTCGAGCTTGCCCCGCCATTCAATAAGATCATGGCTGATCTTTTTGAGACTCAGCTCCACTAACCCGCCCGCTCACCATAACCCTTAATTCCTTTACTGTTCAAAAATTTATCTAGCCTTGCCTTAAAAACATTCAGCGAGGTAGCTTCAACTGCTTCACTGGGCAGGGAATTCCACAGATTCACAACCCTTTGGGTGAAGAAGTTCCTCCTGACCTCAATCCCTTTATTTTGAGGCTATGCCCTCTAGTCCTAGTTTCACCTGCTAGCAGAAACAACCTCTCTGCCTCCACCTTATCTATTCCCTTCATAATCTTATATGTTTCTGTAAGATCTCCCCTCATTCTTCTGAATTCCAATGAGTATAATCCCAGTCTACTCAGTCTCTCCTCATAATCCTACCCTCTCAACTCTGGAATCAACCGAGTGAATCTCCTCTGCACCCCCTCCAGTGCTAGTATATCTCGTCTCAAGTAAGGAGACCAAAACTGCACACAGTACTCCAGGTGTGGCCTCACCAGGACCCTATACAGCTGCAGCATAGCCTCCCTGTTTTTAAACTCCATCCCTCAAGCAATGGCAGACAAAATTCCATTTGCCTTTGTAATTACCTGCTGCACCTGCAATCCTACTTTTAGTGATTCATGCACAAGGACACCCAAGTCCCTTTGCACAGTAGCGTGCTGCAATTTTTTATCATTTAAAACATAGTCCATTTTGCTGTTATTCCTACCAAAATGGATGACCTCACACTTATCAACATTGTACTCCATCTGCCAGACCTTTGCCCACTCACTTAGACTATCTATATCCCTCTGAAGACTTTCAGTGTCTTCTGCACACTTTGCCCCACCACTCAGCTTAGTGTCATCTACAAATCTTGACACACCACACTTAGTCCCCAACTCCAAATGTAAATTGTAAACAATTTAGGTCCCAACACTGATCCCTGAGGCACACCACTAGCCACTGACCGCCAACCAGAAAAACACCCATTTAACCCTACTCTTTGCTTTCTACAGAATCAGAAAGGCCTCAAAATTTACTTAAGGTGAAAATGAGCAAAATTAATAAAATATAGTAAAAATTTGAGCAGAAAAAGAAAAGCCAGGTGAAAATGAGCAAAATTAATAAAATATAGTAAAAATTTGAGCAGAAAAAGAAAAGCCAGGAGGTAAGAATATGTCACATAAACCTCTGACATAGCACTGCGGTAAGAAGTTTCTGAGATAAAATTAATATTTTCCTTACTGCAGCACAGTCGATAAAAATTCTTTAGTAGCACATTAGGACTAAGGATATTATAGTAATTGTAACATCTCTTCACGTCAAACTAATATTTTCCATCTCACCCACAGTTATGGAGTCATTGAATCATAGAGTCATACAGCATGGAAACAGACTTTTCGGTCCATCCAGTCCACGCCAACCATAATCCCAAACTAAACTAGTCCCACCTGCCTGTGCTTGACCCATATCCCTCCAAACATTTCTTGTTCATGTACTTATCCAAATGTCTTTTAAAACGTTGTACCTATACCTGCATCCACCACTTCCTCTGAAAGTTTATTCCACACACAAACCAGTCTCTGTGTAAAAAAAATCTCTTGTCTTTTTTATATCTTTCTCCTCTCACTGTACAATTATGCCCTCTAGTCTTAAAATCCCCCACCCTAGGGAAAAGACACCTGCCATTCACCTTATCTATACCCCTCATGATTTTATAAACCTCTACAAGGTCACTCCTCAACCTCCTATGCTCCAGTGAAAAAAGTCCTAACCTATCCAGCCTCTCCCCATAACGCAAACCCTCCATGTCTGGCAACATCCTGATAACTCTATTCTG
>NC_063347.1:10070559-10089827 GCF_021869965.1 Rhincodon typus
AAATTTTTACCTCTCTCAGTAAACCAAAGCACAAACACACAAGAAGGTTCTAAAGACTGGTCAATGGATTAGAAATGTTAACTTTGCTTTCTCTCCTCAGATGGTACCAGTTCTGCTGAGTTTCTCTAGCACTTTATGTTTTGGAAACTCATTCAGAATCTGTGTTAATCTTTGAAATTTTTGACTGCAGAGGGCTGTGGGAGCTCACTCAGTGTGTTTAGAGTAGAGATAGACTGATATCCAGAAGTCTGTGTCATAAAGGGTTATGGAGATAATGTAGGTAAAAGGCATTGGAGTTTGATTATGATTGTATTAAAAATCAGAGCTATTTGATGGGCTGAATGGCATAGTTCATTCCAATTTTCTTTTGTGAGTATTTCCTTTACAGAATGAGCTGGTGTAGTGGATAAGAGCTATAGAGCTTATTGTCCCATAGCCTGGTCATGGGAATGATTAAGATTTTATGATGCTTATTATTCATGAGAAAGGTTAAACTACAAGTGTGGATTTTACAAAATGCAGTAAAATTTGTTATGCTCTGTGAAGTGGGAGGGATTTAGGACCCTGGAGCAAACCGGTGATGATGTCATGAAGCTGCTCCACACTGTGCATAAGTAGCGTCACATGAGGAGTCTGCTAGATAGAAGATGGAAAATTAGTAAAGTTCAGAGAAGAGAGCAGTGTAACAGTGCAATTAGTGCCTGGTGCATCTCATATTACCATCTATAAGAGTATTTAGTATTAATTAGTTGTATTGATTGGTTTAGTCATTTGTAAGCTTAAGGTATGCTACATGTCAGAATGTTACATATCCTTAAATTAGGAAGTACAGAGTTTGTGTCTCTTTGGAGTGAGTGTATTAATTACAGAAGTACACCCTGAACATTGCTACATTATGAAAGGATTTGAACGTAAAGCCATACTTTGGCATCTCAGTCAAAGCAACTGGTCACCCAATCTTTGCAAAACAGTCTATTTGATGCATACTTTTTGTGATTCAATCAATGCCTTGATTAATGGGTATATACTGATAGATGCAAGAAAAACTGTTTCGTTTTCAATTTGGTCCATGAAGATAAACTGAATCCATTTGTTATGCTTGATTACCAACTTTCCTTTTACAAGAGCTATTGTATTTGCTGATTTCATTTGCATTATTTTTCAGATGTTATCTTGGAAAGATGTACAATCATTCAGATTCAGAGTAGGTTCCTCAAACCTCCTCCACCATTCAATTAAATTCATCGCTGATCTGATTCCTTCTTCCTCTGATCACCTTTCACCCCTTTCTTATCAAGAATTTAACCACCTCTTCCTTAACAATATTCAAAGACTCTGTTTCCATTGCCATTTCAGAAGGAAACATCCATCCCATACCGATCTTGTCATTGCCCCTCAGGATTGTATATGTTTCAATCAAGTCACCTCTTCTAAACTTCAGTAGATCAAGCCGAACCTGCCCAATATTTCCTCATGTCTCAAGCTGCCCATTCCTTGTATCAGTCTAGTAAACCTCTGAAGTGTTTCTAATGCATGGATATCTGTCCTTACTTAAGGAAATTAATACTTTACATTGTATTCCAGATAAAAGCAAAGTTAGTTCAGTTGTAACTGGGTCAGAAGAACCCAATTCATTAATGGGTTTTGGAGAGGTAAAGTTTTTGATGAGGTTTTGTACAATTACCCTAAAACACTTATAAACATCAATTTTCAGCAATTTATTTATTCATGGGATGTGGACATCACAGGCTAGGCCAGCATTTATTGCTCATTGCTAATTGCCCCCCGGATAGTTAAATGTTAACCACATTGGTATTGGTGTTGGTGTGGGGGCACATGTAGGCCTGGCCAGGTAAGGATGGCAGATTTCCTTCCCTCCTTGAAGGGCATTGCTGAACAGGATGGGCATTTTACAACAATCAACAGCAGTTATATGGTCATCATTGGACTGGCTTTTTATTCCAAATACGTATGGAATTTACGGAACTTTCAGCAATTGATGTGGTGGGATTCAAGCCCAACGCAAAATAGTAGTCTGAGTTTCTGAATTACCAATACAGTATCATTGCAATTACACTACCACCTCTTGAAACATTGAAGAGTGCTTTCCCAGTGTTTCCAATTGCAGCTGTTTACAGCTGGCCTTCATTGAAGAGGATTATTGTGTCCTTCAAAACACTTTCTCCCCAGTCAAAAATCTCACTGAAACCTCATGCCCCATTTGCTGCAAGTTGCACATTCTGTGGTTAGATTCGTGCTCATTCCTTTTCCTTCATTATTTTAATAATTTAAATGTTATGACTTTACTAGCATTAAAAATGTTGTCCACTCAATGTCTTTTTCTAATGCATTGCATGATCACCAGATGGAGAACAGACAACCGTATGAACTAGGAACAAAGACAGGCCATTCAGTCCCTCAAACCTGCTCTGTCATTCATTCAATAACATCGTGGCTGATCCATTTGTTTTGAATTCCACATTCCTGTCTGACCCCTATAGTCTCCGATTCCCTTTTGTAACAAGAACGTATGAAACTGTGACTGTCTACACCACCATCTGAGGCAGAGTCGCACAACATTTTGAGAGAAAAAAATCCTCATCTCTGCCCTAAAAGTCCAATCCCCTAATTTTAAAACAATATCCCTTAGCTCTGGACTCACCCACAAGTGGAAACATTCTCTCCACATTCAAGAATTTCCTTCAGCTCCTTTGGTCTTGTCCTTACAACATCTGACTGTTTCTCAAACAAGTCCCAGATACAATTGTGCTTCCAAGAGACTCACTCTAGACATTGATCCCCATCTTCAAAACCTTGAGCCCGAGCCCTCACAGCCCAAAATTCAACCTTTTGTGGAGATTTGTTGTCTGGTAACTTCTAGATGTTACAGGTGCTTGCCTGAAACAGGCACTGGGCACTAAGCGTCAGTGAATTGATGTTTTCATGCCTGTTACAGAACCGAGCTATAACTGGGACTGGTAAATGGAAAAATCTTATGTTCAACATACTTTGTCCATTTGTCCTGCATGGACTGGAAAGGCATAGCTAATGTGTCTTATGGTCTTATCTGAAGCAGGTTGATAAAGAAGAAAACTTATTCAAAGTTTCATTTCCATGGAGCCAGGAGGAACCGGAGTATGTAAATACACATACCTATACAAACTGCAGGTCATTGTCAGTCAGTGTTCAGTCCCACTGTATAGAGAATCTCTCTTGTGCTCCCTCAACAGCTGTCTAATCCAGTCAATATTCCAGTATTATCAGGAAGCTACATTGGAAAACCAAACTGACATCTGCACCTTGCAGATTTAGTTCAAGTGAGGTCTGAACCTCTGGAGCTCTCTTTGTCATTTTTGGGTGAGCATTTTGATGGTGCCATTCTTTCTCTTCTGTAAATGGTATGAGTTGAATTTCCTCCTCCCTACACCCTACCATGTCTCCAAATTCACCCATTTAGACTTTTATTGATTCCTAATCCCATCACTTTAACATTCCATTCTCTGCAGACTCACTGGCTGAACCTTGTTACAGTCATTAGATTCACCCCTCCAATGATCTCTAAATGCATCCCCTATCCTTCCATTTCATGATAAAAATTAAATTATTTGTTGCTTCGAAGTCCATGCACTCAGTGTCATATTCCCTTTCATTCCCTTTACTCTATCTCTGTCATTCCCCATCTCTGCTTTAACTCTAACTGTTTCTGTACCTCACTTTTAACTCCTGCCATTTCTGGCACATTTTCCTCCTATTGTCCCTGTCCCCTTCCCTTTACTTACTATCTGACATCTCTCCTTTAACTCCAATTGATGTATCTCCTTTAAATCCTATTATTTTACATTTAGCAGTATTTGCATAATGGTACTAAGACATTCATCACATTTTTCAAGATTTAGAAAGTTGGGGAGTTAATTTGCAGTAGAACCGTGAGTGGTGTTCATCACTGACAGAATGCTCATCTCAAACCAGAAAGACATTCTGCCCATCCCACAAATGAGTAATGTCATTCATGAATTTCAGTTGGTTGTTAGCGAAATACATAAGATTTGCACCATACTGTTTCTTTCCTTCTCTTCGATGTTAAAAAGGTATTTGGGAATGCAGTTGCCAACCCTCTGTCATGATTCATCAGTGTGTTGCAAAGTGAGCCAACTTGCCTTGCTAAATGATCTTGCACCACCTAGAAAAATAATGCAATTCTCTGCTTCCTACAGACAATAAAGTGAATCCACTGGTGCATCATGGAGTAAAGCAAAATATTCTCGGGAAGAATAGGCCACCATCCACAGCAGACACCATCTCCCTGACCCTTCACTCATCCCTGGAACATCTGAACAATAAGAATACCTATATCAGATTCCTATTTAGAGATAACACAGTGTGGAGCGGGAGGAACACAGCAGACCAGGTGGCATCAGAGGAGAAGGAAAGCTGACGTTTTGGGTCGGGACCCTTCTTCAGAAAATTATCTCATGGGTTTGGCTGTTGAAGGAGTATACGTAAATTTCTGAAGGGCATCTGATAGAGTATTTCCAGCATTTCCTGTTTTTATTTTAGCATGGGCCAAATTGATCTTGCTACAATTGGACTCAGCCACACTAGGTTAGAGAAAGGAGAGAAAAGAGGGAGATGGGGTTATACATCAGCCCGTAATGCTGCTCCAAAGTGCCTTTGTGTGGACACTCGGAGAAGACAGGTCTGTTGTTGAATAACCTACCAGTGCATTATATTGAAGCCCCACTTTTGATAAATTATCGAATATGCTGGTAATACCTGGTAATCCACATGTCAACAAGACTTAGGCCTTTGGGTGATTGTGGAACTGGGAAATGAATTCAACCATCATCCTGCAGCCTAGAGTTGCTGTTGAGATACTCAAATGTAGTGTGTGAAGGTGGCATGGTGGCTCAGTGATTAGCACTGCTGCCTCACAGCATCAAGGACTCAGGTTTGATTCCAGCCTTGGACGACCGTCTGTGTGAAGTTTGTACATTCTCCCCATGTCTGTGTGGGTTTCCTCTGGGTGCTCCAGTTTTCTGCCACAGTCCAAAGGTGTGTGAGTTAAGTAGATTGGCCTAGCTGAATTACCCTGTAGTGTCCAGGGATGTGCAGGCTAGTGGGGGGTTAGCCATGGGAAATGCAGGGATAGAGTAAAGGGGTGGGTCTGAGTGAAATGCTCTTTGGAGGGTTGCTGTGGACTCGATGGGCTGAATGGGCAATTTTCTCACTGTAGTGATTCTCTGTGACACATGACTTTTGTTAAGGACAATTGAAAATGATGCTTTTATCCCAATTATTTCCTTTAGGAGTGTATTTGCAAGGTTGGCAAGGACAATGGGAGACTTTCTATGTTTATTCAGCAGCATATTTATTGAAATGTCTCCTCATCCAGCGATTGTTCAGAAGCTGACAAATACAGCCCTACCCTGTCACTTTAAATTGTAATCTTCAATGATTGTGAAATACAGGAGAGCTGAAAGTATAAACTGCAGTGAGGGAGAGAGGTCAGTGCACACAGCAGCTGTTAGCGCAAATTATTCACTTCCTGGATATGGAGAAGATTATCTCTACCGCTGAACACTGCGCTAATTGTGCAAGTACCAGCATTTTCATTCATCGCTGGACTTGAACTCTGGTAAGTTGGTTGCTCTTAAAAAATTTCTGTGAAATCTGTGGAGTAATTCTGTAGCTAGCCAGCTGGACATTCCTACTGTATTACCATTGTTGTGTAAGATCCTTTTGTAGCTTATGTTTTTCTCCTTTCAAATGTTTCATTTAAATGCTGCTTGATTTTAAATTGAATGTTTCGAGCCTGAGAGACATGTCTGCTCTGAGACAGTGATCTGACTGAAGGTTTACTTGTTAAACAAAACTCTCTTTGTGATTTAGTGTGACTCAATACTTTCTGTTCTTGATTATGACACTGTTTTGCTCATTTTCAAAGATAAGTTCCCTTGGCGTTGAACTAACAAACTGTAATACTTTGCAAGTTTCTTATCATGTTATTGAAAGGCCTCAAAGTGTTTCACATAGTACCTGTCTTGCAGCAATTAATCTGTGCCAACTATCCCAAATAATGAGTGACTGGCTTTATTATATGGGTTGAGGCAGGACTGTTGGCCAGGACTCTAGAAAAAATCTTTAATTTATTAGAATAACACCATGCAACTTTTAACATATATTACCTAGGTAAATTGAACCTTGCTTTAATTTTTCACAAGACAGCATCTCATGAAAAGGCTGCATTCCCTCAATTCTGTACTTTAGAGTACCAAACCAAATTAGCTGGTTGCCAATAGTGACGCCATAACTCCCTTTGATGACTGAGTTGACGGAGTTAACTTCTTGTCAACCTTGTCTGAAGATTGGACTGTTATAAGTGACTAGAATGGTTTTACATGCCTAATTTTACACTATGTTCTACTGCCCACCTACTGCATTTGGCTGAAGAAGGAATCCAGCTTTTGTTAGAACACACAGTTTGCTGTACCTTAGGACTTCTAATAAACTGTAAAATCTCCTCTCCCCTGACCGCATCCCAAAACCAGCCCAGCTCGTACCCACCTCCCTAACCTGTCCTCCCACCTATTCACTCCTCCCACCTCAAGCCCCACCCCCATCTCCTACCTACCAGCCTCATCCCGCCTCCTTGACCTGTCCGTCCTACACTTACCTTTACTGGCTCCATCCCCACCTCTTTGACCTGTCTGCCTCCTCTCCACCTATCTTCTCTTTTATCCATCTTCTATCCGCCTCCCCCTCTCTCCCTATTTATTTCAGAATCCCCTTCCTCTCCCCCATTTCTGAAGAAGGGTCTAGACCCGAAATGTCAGCTTTCCTGCTCCTCTGATGCTGCTTGGCCTACTGTATTCATCCAGCTCTACACCTTGTTATCTCAAATTAAAATCAAACCTCTTGCTCAAACTAATTGGCTGGCACAGTGGTGCTGATACTCACACTTGCCTGGATTATGAGTTTACCCTTGCTTGTGGATAGTAAGATTTATTGTCAAAATTGTGGGTGGAATCAGGTCGTAAAATGGGTTTCATATGCACACGATGCTAGAATTGAGAAATTGTAGTTATGGAGAGAGATTTCAAGTGTAGAGACTGTTGCATTGAAAAGGTTAAATGAAACTTTAATAACAATTTTGAAAATGGTTTTGATAGGAGATGTGGGGAAATTCTATGGGTAATCAGTGAGAAATGGTCACCAAAATAATCCTGTCAGCAGGAGGGTGAGGAACAAAGTGATATTAGAAACATTTCTTCATATGCATGTTGATTAAATTTTGGATTTCTTATCATAAGATGAGAAGGAGGCCATTTGGTCTGTTGTGCCTGTGTCACCTCTTTGGAAGAGATGTCCACTGTAGTCTCATTTACTCTGTTCTTTCTCCATAACCCTGCAATCTTTGCCCCCTTGAGTTAGTTACCCAATTCCCTTTTGAAAGTTGTCATTGAATCTTCTTACACCAGCATTTCACAACATGCAGTGTAAACTATGTTTTATCCCCATGCCATTTCTGGTTCTTTTGCTAATTTCCCTTAAATCTATACCCTATGGTGACTAGCTGTTGTTGTGATTGGGATTAGTGAGAATCATTGGCATTATTGTTTATACTAAAAGTAGATTGGATAAAAAAAATTAAGCAGAAGACAATAGAAAGTGATTGGGAGACAGCAAGGCAGTGGGATTATTTTGAATTGCTCCGATAAATTACTGCCATAGGCACGATGGGTACTATAAATGCCCTTGGTTCTACATCTATCTATTTAACAAGTTCATGATGCCTGCCTTACTTTCAGAGGCAAAATGAAGGTTGGATCAGTTCCCAATGAGAAAGTTGGGGAAATGGTAATGACTGATGAGCATTAGAGAGACACCAACCCAACAGATAACCCATTGTTGAACATAGATAAAATGAAGAAAGCTAGAGATGATATTTCTTTTAACTGTTTGTAACAAGTTTACAGGAAGAGTAGAATAGTAGAATTTTAATGAACTTATGATTGTGAGGCTGTTGTGAAAGAACACAGACTGGATGAATAGATTGTTAGAAATTATCCCGTCCTGTTGGATTTACACGTGGGCTAAATTTTGATTTAATTTGTTGTTGTCACATGTACCTAAGCACAGTGCAAAGTTTTGTTTTGCGTGCAATACAGGCAGATCATGATATGCAAGGACAGACAGATCCTAGGGTGATTGAACAGGGTGAGCATAAAAATTTATGGCTGCACAGGAAGTGTACAAAAGCAAGATCAACATTGGATTTGAAATTTGAGAAGTCCATTCAGCAGTCTAATAACAGTGGCGAAGAAGCTGTTCTTGAACATGTTGTTGTGTGTGTTTAAGCTTTTGTACCTTCTGCCTGACAGAAGAGGTTGGAGGAGATTATAACCAGGGTGGGAGGGGTCTTTGATGATGTTGGCTGTCTTTCCACAGCAGTGAGAAGTGTAGATGGAGTCAATGGATGGGAGGTTGGCTTGCGTGATGGTCTGGGCTGTGTTCACAATTTTTCTGTAGTTTCTTACGGTCCTGGACAGAGCAGTTGCTGTACTAAGCCATGATGCATCTATATAGAATGCTTTCTATAATGCATCTGTAAACTTACGGACATGCCAAATTTCCTTTGCCTCCTGAAGGATAAGAGATATTGTTGTGCTTTCTGGATCGTTGCATCTATGTGGGTGGTCCAGGACAGACATTTGGTTATCGTCATTCTTAAATCTAGTCGGGATTGGTAGGTCCTGTACTCTTGAACAACATTGTAAAGCCATATTATCAGAATTCAGTATCACAGCCTGCTTTGGGAAACTAGTCCAACACTTCAATCACTTCACTACTGGACCCATCCTGCTGTACTTTTGTGTGCTTGCTACCATACCAAAAACTGAATTTTGAAGTAACACATGCAAAAACTTCATTAAAAATCGGCAAGTTTGCTCAAGGAAGAGGTGTGACTTTCTGACTGCAATCTTCCAACTGCAAGCCTTAGCCTCCAACAGTGTGTGTCCAGAATTTACATGTTGATTTCTATGTTGTTATATGTTGATACACAGAGCCCCTTTGGAGAAGTCAAAGACTTTTTAACATGCTTATATTTTAATTGCAGTTAAGTGTTTATATATCTTACTGTACCAACTTGCGAATAATGTGTACTTTTGTGAACTCATCAGGATATTGGATCTATCTCCAGAGGAAACTGCGTTTGGGTTACAGTAGATGCAAATGTTCCAGTGCTGCCAAGGATAGATTTAGTTGGGGTTTGACTTGCTGTGAAGGGTGTGAATAAAGCTCTGTCAGAATTTGCTGACATAATCCGTACAAACGTAGCATTCACGCGTACAGTGTTACATTATGCCACGTTTCTTTCTGTTCTGATATCTGCATTGTGCTTATTAAAGTGAGCATTGACACTACAGAGGAGTGGAAAACCTTTTCACTCATCATGCACATCAGCACAGAATATCACCACATATACTAGATAAAGAGTAAAGGTCATACAAACATACTAGCTAGAAGCAGGAGCAGGCTATTTGGCCCATCAAGACAGTTCTACCATTCAATAAAATTATCATAAGAGGAAATATTCCTTCTGTGGTCACCCTGTCAAGTCATCTCATCTGTTTCAATCAAGTCACCTCTTATACTTCTAAATTCCAGTGGGTACAGGCCTAGCTTGTCCAACCTATGCTCATAATTCAACTCGCCTGTTCCAGGTATTAGACTGATAATCCCTTCCTGAACTGCTTCCAACTTAATTATATCTGTCCTTGCATAAGAAGATACATACTGTACATTATAGTCCAGATATGGTCTTGCCTTGAATAACTGAAGCGTAGTATCCCCACTTTTGTAAGTCAATTCCCCTCACAATAAATGATAACATTCTATTAGCTTCCTTAATTACTCACTGTAACTGTCTATTAACCATTTATGATTCATGCACTCAGACACCCAGATCCCTCTGCTTGTCAGAATTCTGCAATTGCTAAATATAGGAATAAAATGCTATTTTTTAATCCTCCTGACAAAATGGAAAATTTCACATTTTCCCATGTTGTAACTCAATTTGCCAGATCATTGCCCAATCACCTAATCTGTGTGTATCCCTTTGTAACCTCCTTATGTCTTCTTAACAATATACTCTTATGCCCATCTTTGTGCCATTAGCAAATTTAGCAAGCATACATTCTGTCTCTTTAAGTCACTAGTATAAACCGATCCCTATGGCACTCTACTTGTTTCTTCTTGCCAATCAGAAAAAGACCCATTTATGCTTACTCTCTGTTTACCGTTAGCTGGCCTATCAAACACCCACACCAATATGAATACGCCCTTCAGCATAAGATTTCATTTTCTGCAATAACCTTTGATATGGCACCTTAATAAATGTCTTCTAGAAATCTAAATACAGTACATACCAAATATAGTGCATCAACTGGCTCCATTTACCTACAGCACATGTTACTTCTTCAATATATTGGTTAAATGTGATTCCCCTTTCACCATTCCACATTTACTCTGCCTTGTTTGTTTTGAAGTGCCTTGCACCATTTGTGACACCTCAGATACTGAAATATTCCATGTCCTTAGGCAACAATATTTGGGCAGTATTCAGGCTTAGAAATGATTAGCGGCAAGTAACATTCACACCACCAAAGTGCCAGGCAATGATCATCCCCAAGAAGAGACAACTTAATAAGCATCCCTTGATGTTCATCCAGGGGGTCACCATTGATCATAAAAATAATCGTTTCTAATATTTTCCCATTGACAAATGTTAAGCTAACTGGCTTGCATTTCCTGTTTTCTGTCTCACTCCCCCCCCACTTTGAATAGACATAGAAACATAGAAAATAGGAGCAGGACTAGGCCATTTGGCCTTTCAGTGCTCTGACACTCAATATGATCATAGCTAATCGTCCAACTCAGTACACTGTTCCCACTTTCTCCCCAAAATCTTTTGATCCCTTTAGGCCTAAGAACAATATCCTTCTTGGAAACATTCAATCTTTTGGCCTTCACAGCTTTCTGTGGCAGAGTTCCACAGGCTCATCACTCCCTGGAGTAAGTAATTTCTCCTCATCTTATTCCTAAATGGCCTACTGCCCCTAAACTATGACCCCTGGTTCTGGACTCCCTGGTCATCAAGAACATCCTTCCTGCGTTTATCCTGTCCAATCTTGTTACACTTTTATCGGTTTCTATGAGATCCCACTCCCGATTCTTCTAAACTCCAGTGAATATAATCCTAACTGATCCAATCTGTCTTCATACGTCAGTCCTGCCATCCCAGGAATCAGTCTGGTAAACCGTTGTTTCAGTCCCTCCATAGCCAGCACTCTCTTCTTCTGATCAGGTGACCAAAACTGCAGACAATACTCCATGTGTGTTCTCGCTAAGACCCTGCACAATTGCAGCAAGACACCCTTTCTTCTGTACTCAAAACATCTCCTCACATCAGCCATCATACCAATGGTTTTCTTCACCTGCATGCTTGCTTTCAGAGAGTAGTATACAAGGACACCCTGGTCTCATTGCATATCCATCTTTCCCACATTATATTCTCTGTAAATGTGAGTCAAAATTCAAACTCAAAACTCTGCTGTCCATTTCCTAAATTGCACCAAGCACTGTTCACTCATCACCATGTGCTTGATGACCTACAATGGCTACCCTTGAAGCAAAGCCTCAATTTTATCTTTATTTTCAATTCTCTCCATGATCTCGCTTTGGCCCTTTATCTGGAATCCCCTCCCTAAAGCTCTCCAGCTCTCTACCACATCTTCCTCCTTTTAAAACCTACTATGTTGACCAGACGTTTGGTCATTAGCCCTAATATCTCCATATGTGACTCAGTTTTACATTCCACCTTTTATTGGTCTTTTGAGGCAGTTTGGGATATTAAGGGTTCTATATTTATATAAGTTGTTGTTGTTCTAATGATAATATCTTTATTATTTGTTTTTAAATGACACTCTTAGTCCCAGCTAGTTCAAAGAGAGAGAGAGGGGGAGTTTAAGAAGAATTAATGGGATATGGGCATCACTGGTTAGGCCAGCATTTATTGCCCTGGAGAAGGTAGTGGTGAACTGTAATGAACCACTGCAGTCCACGTGCTATAGGTTGATGCACAATTCTGTTAGGGAGGGAATTCCAGGATTTTGACCCAGAGGCACCGAATGAGTGGTGATATATTTCCAACACAGGATGGTGAAGCGGCTTGGAGGAGAACTTGCTGATCGTGGTGTTCAGGAACTACAAAAGAACAAGAGGGAGTTTGTGAGCTACAGGAGAGCTGAAGATGGTTTGGGAATAGGGTTATTACTGCTGCTGCCATTGGCAGGAGCCAGTAGGAACCAAAGTTAGAAATAAATCAAGTCATGACATCCCAGGATTAGATAGGTGATTGGCTGGTGAGTATTTCCTTCTAGAGTTTGAACTTAATTTCAATCGAGGTAACTAGAACATTAACTGAAATAACAAGAATATGACCACAGGCAGGATTAGAGACATTAATTCAAATCAAAGATTAATTAGTAAAGTAATTAATTAATTGGAACACTATAAGAGTAGCAGGACAGGTGATGTATTGCAGCCGTGTTATATGTGAGCTTGTGGACACTGGTGTAAGCCAAGGTTAGTGTAAATGTAGTCCGCAGCTGAGGGATGGCTTTCAGTCATTGAGCAGGAATCTGAGTTTTAGACATTGCAATACATCAGGGAGTGGTGTAGTTACCTAGACACATTATTACAAGAGATCCATCACAATCCTGTTTAGATCAAGGGCAGGGGAGTGTGGCTGTGAGGCAAGCAGATAAGGAGATTGAGAAGGTAAAAGTGGAGGAGACTCAGCCTTCACAATTATCCAACAAGTTTGAGGTTGATGCAGCCTGTGTGGATGATGGATCAAACAGAGTGGTCCTGCTCCAAATTTCATAATGTAGGATTTTGGACACTGAAAGGAAGTTCCATCCAAGTCTAGTGTCCAGTATAAATTGGGCTGCCAGTTTGCTATCATCCGTTTCATGTCAACCCCAAAGTAAATTTTAACCTATGTGGATTCTGCCACCTTGAAAAAAGACGAAAATGGGTACTCATAAAATGCAGAATAGCAAAATCAGTAAAATTATTTTATTACAATCTTTAACTGTAGGAGAAAATGTCATAAAATCTGTGAAAAGACAAACTCAGAATATCAGTAAATATTACTTTATACATTAGTACCTTGAATAGGCTTGTTAGGATGGTGTAAGGAAAGAATCCATTCACAGTGTTTGGAGATGAACCAGATCAGCTGAATTATCTCCTCTTTTTGTATTTCTTTGGAAATACATGTTGTTTTGATTTAATTTAAGATTCAATACAGAACAAATTTATCAGGGAATTATCTAAAAGGTTACAAAAGCTGAACTGCTCTTTAGCAGCATGTGAACATCAATAGACCATTCAGCCCCTCAGGCATTTAACCAGATCATGGCTAATTATGGGTCAAGGAATTGGAAATGTGGGACGTCCTAACAAGATCCTTATGACAAAACCCACCTATCAAATGGCAGGCTTTGAACTATCACAGCTAGAGTGGTTCTTGCTAAACAGGCTCAAGAGAAGGTAGTGGCCCCATAAGCCTATCACCACTGCTGGGACCTCAGTGCAAACCCATTGTGGAGAGACGCTAACAATGCTGCACATTACAGAGGAGTGTCCCTCTACAGTCTAAGTGGTGGACTAATCACCTTAATCTAAGAAAGGATATATTTGCCATAGAAGGAGTGCAATGGAGATTTATTAGTTGATGTTGTGTGTAGTGATTGGAATGAGGTCAGCCAGGTGGATATCATGGAACATGAGTTCCCTGACTGGGGCTGTTAATCTGGTCCAATCAGGGAGCCCTGGCTGACAGATATAAACAGGACTGTCAGAGGATCTGCTCACTCTGACAGCTGGTGCTGCGCTAGCTGGGTCAGTGTTATGTGCTATGCACGTGTAAATAAAAGGTGACTTGGTGGCAAGATACTGGCCTTTGTGGAGTTATTTCATTGGGAATGGCAGTACTGTTCTATGAGGAGAGAGTAGTTTGACTGCATCTGTACTCACTAGAGTTTAGAAGGATAAGGGGATCTGATGATTGAAAGCTATAACATTCTAACAAGACCAGGCAGACTAGATGCAGGAAGGATGTTTCCCCTGGTTGGGAGTCTAGAACCAGGCAAATCAGACTCAGGATATGGGATCAATCATTTAAGACTGAGATGAAGAAAAAATTCTTTGCTGAAATAGTAGTGAACGTGGGGAATTCTCTACCACAGAAGGCTGTGGAGGCCAAGTCACTGAATATATTCAAGAAAGAGGTAGATATATTTTTAGAATTTAAAGCATCAAGCTATATGGAGAGAAAGCAGGAATACAGCACTGCGATAAAGGATCAGCTGTGATCATATTGAATGGTAGAGCAGGTTTGAAGAGCTGAATGGCCTACTCCTGTTCCTAATTTCTATATCTCAGTAAATGTTGAGTCTAGCACTTGGCTTTAGGCTTTGCATTTGCTAAAGAGCAACAATATCTGACTGGCACATCAAACCAACTTATCCACCTTAGCTTCATGTTGCTTGATACCCTTACCTAATTTTAAAAAAATTATCAATCTCTGTCTAGGAAGCTGCAGTTGATTCAAACACCCACAGTTTCTGTGGAAGAGAATTCCAGATTTCCACCAACATTTGTGTAAAAATAAATGCTTCCCAATTTCCCGCTTAAAAGGCCTTTTCCCAATTATGAGGTTGTGTTGCTGTTTCACCCCTGATAGATCATTTTGTTTTCTAATGTTCACATCCTTTGCTGCATGAAGAATTGACATCATACAGTATGAACATAGAGATTAAGAGCAAGAGTAGGCCATTTGGCCCTTTGAGTCTGTTTCACCATTCACCAAGATCACGGTGGATCTGTTTGTGTTCTGAATTCCACATTCCCAGCTATTCCCTGATAACTTTTGATTCTCTTGCCTAACAAGAGTCTGTATTTAAAATGACCCTACTGACTGGAAGATAGATTTATAGAAAAGAAATATGTTCACAAGAAGGGAAAGACTTCCTTCCTTTACTTTTATCGACATCCTGATCCTCTTGACAGGTACTGCAAAAAAAATCCCGTTTCACTGTAAGTGCTGAAATATACAGGCAGATCAATCAGCATTGGTAAAAGAAAAGGCAAGGTTAACATTTCAGCTTGAGATGTTTCATCAGAATTGAGTCGTGAGAAAGGACCTGTTGTTTGAAATGTGAACCTGTCTGTCCCCTTTTCAGTAGCAGACAGTAATACTGTGTATCTTTAATATTTTCTGTGATTATTTCCAGAATTGGCTTCTTCTTTTACTCCCTTTCTTTTTAACTTGATTGGCAGTCAGGAGGCTGCCACCATTCAAAGGCAGTCTTTCTGTACTGTGCAATGACTCACAATGTCAAACGAATGTCTGTGAAATATAAAGAGGGGGCCTGGGGGAGGGATAATTCAGTGTTCCACTCTGAATAACTGACCTAAGTCTGATTCATGGGGATATATTGCTTCTAAATTGCACACTGTTAATGTCGACAAAAATGATTGGTACAAGTCAGGCATCTCACTTAAAATCTGAGCCTCCTTGACACCTAAGTATTAGAGCTGACAAAAAAATCTTGTCACTAAAAGGAACGAATACTCAGAGATTTATAACTCAGTTTGAGATAAACTGACGCTCCTTTATTTGATCTCCAGATACCTTATTCCAACTTTGGAAAGGCATGGCTTATTGCACACATCAGTTCCAGCTGGGGCTTTGAGGACATGGTTTAAGCAGCAGATGCTGACTTTAGTTGGAAACATCCATTACTGAAACTCACACAGTACGTGCTCATATTTACCACTGAACATCTGCCGTCATTCAATGTAAAACTAGCTTGCAGTCCCTTTGACCAGAGTTTGGAATTCTTTCATGAATTAGTCGGACATGGCAGTTGTGTTTTGATTTTAGCAGAGTAATTGCTAAGAATGTTTACTCACTTCACCGAGTTGAGGCAAATGTGGAATATATGTTTTAAACATTTTCAGCTTTCAACCATCCACCACATAATTTGTGTTTCCTCCTTTACAACAGTGACCACTCTTCAGAAGCATTGCACAGTCCTGAAGCTCCCCTGGGATGTTCTGACAGTGTGGAAGGCAGTGTAGAAGTGAAAGTTCTTTCTTCCTCCCTATCGTTTGTGGAACAACCTACCAAACATTTCTTGCAGTGGTTAGTACTCAGGGAAGCTTGAGACAACCACACAGTGGTGGCAGAAAGTAGGGGGTTGTTGTCATTACATAAAACAAAACTAACTTCTCATGCCTTTTTTTGACCTCAGGACTCCAAGGTGCTTTGGAGCCAATTAAATTTTTTTTTGAAGTATATTCTCCGTTGTAGTGTGGGAAGCACAGCGGTCAGTTTGTGCACAGCAAGTTCCTACAAACATCAATGAGATAACAGCCAGCAGAAACTAAAGAAAAACCCCAAAGAACTGCAGATGCTGGAAATTAGAAACAAAAACAGAAATTGCTAAGAAAATTCAGCAGGCCCGGCAGCATCTATGGACAGAAAGCAGATTTAACATTTCAAGTCCAGTCACCCTTCTTCAGGCCAGAAGAAACTCTTTTGGTGGTGTTGATTCAGGGATAACTATTGGCCAGGCTAGATTAAAAAGTATTCAAGTCCCTGGTGTGTATTTTGAACACAGAGCTTTTGGCTTTGAGACAGACCTGCTATTACCGAACCAGGGCTGACAGAAATGCACAAAAATTACTAGGATGAGAAAAGAGATGCAATGCTGATGCTGGGGAATGTTATCTTAAATGTGGTGGTTAAGAACATTATTGATTAAGTGCGAGCTCTACATTTAATTCATGTTATGCTTCACCTGACAGTGCTTCCTCTACGATCTAGTATATAGCTGTGTTCAGCTTCATTTGTCGATTTGGTATCCATTTTGCGAGTTTCTGTAATTTGTTGCAATCCAACGTGGTATTGAATGCTTCATCTTGTTGGCTGCTCCTTTATAAAGGTCTGATATTTGTGAGAAGGAAGGTTTGAAAATTAACAGTACAGAACAGAAGGGCTGAAGGACCTCCTTCTGCACTGTAACACTTCTGTAGTTGTAAATTAGCAAAAAAAAGAGAAAAAATGAAATGAAAATGGGAAATATTGTAAGCAGCCAGCAGGTACATCTGTTTTTGAATGAGAGTGGTTTATATTTGAGGTGGAAGCCTCTGTCAGAATCATCCATCATTTTCCCCAAATGGTCTGCTATTAGTGACAGTATAAATGGTTTTAATATCACTCAGTCAGCTGCTTTGTTAGACTGTCGAATGCATTCATCTGTAATCCTTCTTCACTGTTATAGTGGAGACTTGAGCTGTTTAAATTGAGTTAATTAGTGTTCTTTTACATACATACCTGCTTCACTTTTTCATAAACTCATGATTGATCTGATGGTGACCTCTACTTTACAATTTACTCCAACACTCTTGAACTCCCTAGACAGTCAAAGATCAATCTAATTCAGCCTTTAAAAGACTTAATGACTCTGCCTTCACTGCTCATTAGGGAATAGAGTTGCATCAGCTAATAACCCTTTGAAAGAAGTAAATTTTCCTAATTTCTGTCTTAAATGGGAGACTGCTTATTTTCAAACTGAGTCCCTTAAATCTAGTCTCTTCCACAAGAGGAAACATCTTTTCAGCATCCACTGTCAAGTCTCCTCAGGATCCTGTATATTTCAATAAGATCACCTCTCATTCTCTTAATTCCCAAAGGATTCAGGTTCATCTCTATCCAACTGATCATAGAATCCCTACAGTGTGGAAGCAGGCTGTTCGGCCCATTGAACCAACACTGATCCTACCCCCCTACCCTATTCCTGTAACCCTGCATTCACCATTGCTAATCCACCTAATTCCCCCAATCCCTGGACACTATGGACAGTTTACCATGGCCAATCCACCTGTGAATCCACCTGACTGTGGGAGGGTTGGGATTGATATCTTCACAGGGTGATTTGCTAGTGCTGTTTTATCTAGCTTGTCAGGAGTATGGGAACCTGAGTGGTAACCTAAATTGGAATGAGATAAATTTGTTAAAAAGAAATAGAAAAACTGCTAGGGAGAATAAGAAACACAAGAGACAAAGCTGAGGATCCAGTATACCTCGAATGTATACAAAGCACAAATAGAGATAAATAGTTAACCTTTGCCATTACAGAAACATAGCTGCATGGTGACCTGGACTGGGAAGTGAATATTCAAAGATATTTGACACATAAGAAGGAAAAAGAGGTGGAGTTGCATTCAATACAAGATGGGATCAGTACATTAGTAAGAGAGGATTGCAAATCAGAAGAGTATTGTGTAGAATCTGTTTGGATAGAACACAGAAACAACAGTGGAGAGCAGACATTGTTTGGAGTTATTTATAGGCTACCAAATAGTGATGGTTATGTGGGGCATGGTATAAATCAGGAGATGAGAGAAGCTGTAGTGTGGTTAATGCAGTAGTCATGAAAAACTTTAATCCGTGTTTACACTGAAATCAAATAGATCATTAAGGATGCAGAGGGCAGGTTTCTGGAATATCTTAGATATAGTTTTCTAGAATAGTATGTTGAGAAGCTACAGGCTATTTTAGATCTTGTGTTATATAATAAAAAGGGCACATTAATAATGTTACTGTAAAATAACCTATAGGGATGAACGGCCACAATATTATAGCATTTTACATGATGTTTGAAAGTAAGGTATCTAATCTGAAGCAAAAGTGCTAAATTTGAAAAGGGAAATTATGAAAGCATAAGGCAGAAATTGGCTGAGGTAGACTGAGTAAATAGATTAAACAGCATGACTAGATGTTGGCAATGGGCAGTCTTTAAAGATGTATGTACATATATACAGCAACCATGCATTCCTTCAAGATGCAAGAACTCAAAAAACTCTGTCAACTGTGGCTGAGAAAGGAAGTAAAGGTTTGTAGAAGATTCAAAGAAAAGGATTATAAAGTAGCCAGAAATTGTAATAAATCTGAGAATTGGAAAGTTTTTAGAATATAGCAAAGGAGGACTAATAAACTGATAAGGAATGAAAGTTTCGAATAAGAATGCAAAAAACATAGAAATATACTGTAAAAGCTTCTACAGGTACATTATAAAGAAATGTTTGGCTAGGTCGAATGTGGGTACATTACAGGCAGTCAGGAAAAT
>NC_063347.1:10090327-10101959 GCF_021869965.1 Rhincodon typus
TGATAGATTTAGATGAAGAAAGATGGGAGGAGGCTCTGATGGAGTATAAACTACATGAACTGGTTGGGCTGAATGGCCTGTTTCTGTGCCACATTTGCTTTTTAATAAGAAGAGTTTCAAGTATAGCTCCACATCCTTAAGGACTCAGGACTTTTAAAAATTTATACGCAGAATGAGGGCATCAGTAACTCATCCCTAATTGCCCAGAGAGGCATTTAAAAGTCAACCACATTGCTGTGGGTTTGGAGTCACACATAGACTAGATCAGGTAAAGATAGCAGTTTCCTTTCCTAGAGAACATTAGGGAATCAGATGGGTTTTTCCAATAATCAGCAATGGGTTTATGGCCAACATTAGACTCGTAATTCAAGATTTTTATTAAATTCAAATTCCACATTTGGTATTCAGTCATTGCTGTACCTCAAGCCCCACATACTTGGAACGAAGTTTTAGCAGTGTTTTCTTAACAGCTCATTCCAAATCAAAATCTATGACACTGGATTTTCACATTCACTTGTTTTGGTTTTGAAGTGGCCATAAACTAAGATCTGGAAATCCCCAGTGAAAGTCCCCACCTCCTACAGCTCCACTCAACTATTAACCTTCACGCTGGCCATCTCACATTTCCGAGTTGTGAATCATTCAGACACACACTGTACATTTGTCCAAAAGAGAAGTGAGATTTGGTTCACACTTTAGCTAGTTCTCTTACACTCTGTTCTCCTTGTACATGCACCCTTGTTATATTGATCTGAGAACTAGAAACAAATTTGGCAGCGTCCATGAAAAGAGAAACAAGAGCTAATGTTTTGAGTCTGATATGACTTCTTCAGAACTGAAAGAAGAAAGAAATTGGTGTTTTCTTACAGTGTTGACAGAGGAATAGCAGAGCCTAGAGCAAAACACAAAGATAATGCTAATGGTGGTAAAGGTGAGATTTACCATTTCCATTAACACAGGCTTACAAACTGTCTGACCTCAGCATCGTATGCCCGCAAACACACCACTGTCAATAAGGAGCAAATAGATACTTGAGGTGAATATTAAGGCCCACATGGGTCCACTTTATTAAGTGGTAAAGCATTTGTATTTCTACCTTCTCTTTCATAACCTCAAGGCACCCACGAAACAACTTGTGGACAATGAAGGACTTTTCAATGCGTTCCCTGTTGTAAGATCAGAAATACAGCAACCAAGCACACAGCAAAATCCTACAAAAGGCAATGACATAAATAACCAGATAATCAGTTTTCACAATGTTGGTTTCAGGATAGATATTAGCCAGGCCACCAGGACAAACTCCCTTGCACTTCCTTGAATGGTACCATGGGATCTCTTCCTGCGAGGTCCCATTTTATTATCTCATCCAAAAGTCAACATCTCTGACAGTGCAGAAATCCCTCAGAACTGCACTGGTCACATCATCCTGGATTCTGGGCTCCCTCCTCTGCAGTGGGGGCTTGAAGTCACAAGATACTCTTTTCAAGGTGAAAGAGCTCTGTCTTGAAAAGAAAAAAAAAATTAGAAATCCACTGAAGGTCATTCAGTTTTGGAGGAGAGGAAAGGGCAGTCAACAGGCAAGGCAAATGCTAAAAACTCTGAATAAGGAAATGGTAGGCCACAGCTGGAGTATGGTGTGTAGTTCAGGAATCCACATTATAGGAGGGAGGAGATTTACCAGGATGTCACCTGGGCTGGAAATTTTCAGTTATGGAGAGGGATTGGACAGACATGGGTTGTTATTGTTAGAGCAGAGGAGACTGAGAGGAGATGTGATTGAGATGAATAAAATTATGGGGGGCATAGATGGGGTAGATAGGAAGGAACTTTTCCCCTTGATGTAGGGATCAATGATTAATTGATTGATTGTTGTCACATGTACCAAGATACAGTGAAAAGTGTTGTTTTGTGGACTGTACGGGTAGATCATACCATACAAAGTGCATCAGGATAGCAGAACAGAGCGCAGGATACAGTGTAACATACGCAGAGAAGGTAGAGACAGACAGATTAGAATTAACATTTGAAAGGTCCATTCTAAATAACAGCAGGGAAGAAGCTGTTCTTGAATCTATTCATATGTGTCTTCAAAGTTCTAATACACAATGGGGAATGGATTTAGGTACAGTGCAAGAGGTTTAGAGGAGACATGGGGGAAAATGTTTTCACTCAGATGGTGATGGGAATCTGGAACTCAGTGCTAGTAAGGATGGTAGATGCAGAAAACTTCATAACATTTAAGAAGTATTTAAATATGTACTTGCAATACTAAGGTTATGGGCCAAATGCTGGAAAATGGGATTAGAATAGTTAGGTGTTTTGTTTTTGACTGGTGCAGACTTGATGGGCCAAAGGGCCTTTTTCTGTGCTGTGGATTTCTATGACTCTATGATACAGTGCAGGGGTACGGGCTTTAGTCTGCTCATGGAAGATGTTGAAACTTTACTTCTTAAGTATCATCTTGGCTCAACAGGCATGCTCTCACTTCTGAGTCACAAACTTGTGGATATGAGCTAGGACATGAACTCATAACTGAATTCACTTGTCAGTTTGATATGGGCAAACTGCGCACTGTTGCTGATAAGCTGAGCTTCCACCTGATTAATCAAGGGTTTTAAGTGGGCATTAAAGGTTCCACGATAGCTTTCAAAGAAAAACAGGTAACTGTGGACACAGGTTCTCTCTCAACTAACATAAAAACAGAACAAAATTGATCAATCACTTTATCGCCTTTGCTGGGATGTTTCTGTGCACAAAAATGGCTGCCACATTCACCTACATGACAAAGTCACATTATGACTCGAGGTATAAGCACCAGACAGTCCCTCGATCACGCACTGCATCTTCAGCAGAAGGGCCTCGGGTTATTCTTGGATCGTCAAGGTGATAGAGGACACTGGAGGGAGCTCTCAGAAATGAAGTGCTGTGCAAAATCACAGATTTAATCTACCATGTGTGCAATACTAACAAATCTCAACCAGAAGCACATCTGAATGGGAGTGGGGACCGTGGAAGGTCTGGGGGAAAGGAGTCGGAATCAGACAAAGATTTCCATTCCTGATTATTCTCCAGTGATTTGTAATGGGAAACATGTGTGGGCACAACACATTATGCAGAATCGAGATAAGTGGTAATGGTTGAATCATTTGCTGACACACAGTGACAGTGCCAACGCCAACATGTGAAGAGTTGCCAATTGGATGAGGTATCTATGGATGCTGCCACTGTACACTGACACTGATGCATGTCGGCACTGGATGCTGGCACAAGTGGCTCCTGGCATTGTACACTGCACATGGTGACCCTGTACACTGTAAACTGAAAGTAGGCACTGGCACTGCACATTGATATTAACATAGTTTTGCACTGCAGGCAGGCACCAATGGATGCTGATGATGTACACTGGCACCAGTGGGTTCTGGTATTGTATATGGTACCAGTGGACACTGGCACTGTGTACTGGCTGTGTACGCTGGCATCAGTGCTGGAGGTGTACCAGCACCAGTGGGTGATGGAACTATACTCTGGCACTAGTGGGTTCTGGCACTGTGCACTGGCTGTGTACACTGGCATCAGTGCTGGAGCTGTACACTAGCACCAGTGGGTGATGGAACTATACTCTGGCACTAGTGGGTTCTGGCACTGTGCACTGGCTGTGTACACTGGCATCAGTGCTGGAGCTGTACACTAGCACCAGTGGGTGATGGAACTGCACACTGGCAACCATCAGCATGTTCTGGAGAGCAACAGTGGAAGCTGAAGTAACAAAATTAGACAAAGATGCCAGAAAAATAATTCCACCAAGATGAAGAATGTGGACGAAAGGCTGTCCTGCTGTAGGGCACGGGGATACAGGTGCAAATCAGCAGAAAGGGGAGAAATGTTATGGGCAAACACACCACATGTCTCTGCCGTTTATTCAGGCTTTTTTCTTACTTTGTGTGAAAAAGGAAGCTGACTAGCTTGTCTGATTCCCAATGTATTTGGCCTGTGAAACTTAACATTGAACTTTTGATGAGTTCATTCATAGCACATAGCATAATTGGAACTGCACTTCCTAAGATGATGACTGTCATGTTTAAGTGTTTTTTAAGTAGCTGTTCGAAAAACTACCTGAAAAGCAGTATTAGAATAAGAACGTCGCAAATGAAAACATTCACAAAAACAACTGGAGGCTTCCCGAATGATTTGCTCAGCATTAAAGACTATTTTACAATTTCAGATGGTTTATGCAACCACTGTGTCTTTCCACTTACCACCCTCACAGACAAGCTTTCTCTTCTATGATTGAGCTTCTGCACTTTATCAATAATTTGTTTTTACCAGAAACATGGATGTCAGAAAAGCAAATGTCGTATTTTCATTCAATTGATCACAAGATTAAATGTGGTCTTATGTCATATTCTAAAAAAAGCAATACAAATACAGAGCAGAGTTTTTAAGCACTAATCAGTATATTTACCTGCAACAAAATTAAAAATATTAAGAACACAAACTTGCTGATCAGGGTTCAAACCAAACGGGTAAATCCATGTAATCATCCACCTGCATTCAAGTATTGATCTAAGCCACCAACGATGAAAGAGGTCTGTAGCTGTTCCATTAGGAGAAAGGGGCAATTGTAAAACCCATTCAATACCCAACTTGTACTAACCTAGCAGCTGGTTACCTCAACAAGGCTATCGTTGGCACTAGCCCAAGACTGGATTTTCTATTATTCATTTTTAGCATGGTGATTGGCATTGGCTTGGTCAACATTTATTGCTGGTCTCCAATTGTACCTGAGGAGATGTTGGTGATCTGCTTCCTGAATGCTTAAAGTCGACCCTGCTGCAGATACAACCACAGTGCTATACAAACGTTCCAGAATTTGGTTCCAGTGAAGAAATGGTGGTGATACAGTTCCAAATCAGAACCGTATGAGAACTTGCAGATGGTGGTGTTTCCAGGTCTCTGCTCGCCCTGTCCTTCAAAGTGATAGAGGTTGTGGGTTTAGATGGTGCTTTCAAAAGAGCCTTGGTGAATTCCTGTGGTATTTCTGGTACACAGTGTTGCCTCTGTGGTGAGATGGTGAATGTTGAAGGTAATGGATGGGGTGCCAATCCAGAGAGTTGCTTTGTCCTGGATTGTATCAAGCCTTTCATTTTGTTAGAGTTGCATCCCTCTGGGCACATGGGGAGAAAACCACCACACTCCTTATAGATGGTGCACAGGCGTTGGAGAGTCTGCTTATCCTCTGAGCATGACACACTGATGCAGAAGCATAGGATTCCTCAAATCAGGGGATCTGTGACAAGCCATTCTGGCCCATCATTCTCATTGGTGTTTGTGATGGACCAGGGGTATTATCGCTAGATTATTAATCCAGAAACTCAGCTAATGTTCTGGGTACCCAAGTTCAACTCCTGCCACAGCAGATAGTGGAATTTGAATTCTGTTTAAAACAAGAAAAAAATCTGTAATTAAGAATCTACTGATGACTATGAAGCCATTGCCGATTGTCAGAAAAAGACATCTGGCACAGTAATGTCCTTTAGGGAAGGAAATCCTGCCATCCTCACTTGGTTTTGCCTACATGTGATTCCAGACCCACGGTAATGTGGTTGACTCCCAACTGCCCTCTGAAATGGCCTAGCCTAGAAAGCCGCTCAGTTCAAGGGTAGCTATGGCAATAAATGCTGGCCAGCCAGTGATGCCCATGTTCTATGAGTAAACAAGGACAATAGAGATCACATCCACATTCAAACCTCTCTATCAACAGGCCATTTCCATGAAATTAATTTGTCATTATCCTCAGAAACTGGACAGGAATTCTACATCATTCTCTCTGAGTTGGCCTACTCTTTCCCTTTGGCCCTTAAGAGATTCCATGCTTGATGTTTAGTAGGAGCAGTGCACAATTGCAGCATAACTGGATGGACCAGATGAATGGCATTTTCTTGGTGCTTTTCCCAGCCATCAAACATAGCAGCCAATGAAGTGCAAAGTACCTTTGAAGGGTAATGTTGGAAATATGGCAGCGAGCTCCCACAAACAGAACCATAGTAATGACCAGATAATCTATTTGTGTGATATTGTTTCAGGCATAAATGTTGGCCAGGACACTAGGGCTAACTTCCAGCTTATCTTCAGTTAGCACCATGGGATCTTTTGCCCAAGACGACCTTGGTTTAAAGTTGCATCAAAAGATGGTGCCTCTGACAGTGCGGCAACCCATCAGTACTGCATTAGAATGTCAGCCTTGAGTTTTGTGCTCAGCTTTCTGGGACTGTTTAAGACTAGTAGGGTTTTTTTTTTAAATCGCTCATAGAACATGGGCATCACTGGCTGGCCAGCATTTATTGCTGTAGCTTCCCTTGGACTGAGTAGCTTTCTAGGCTAGGCCATTTCAGAGGGCCTGAACATTCCAGGTTTACAGAACCGAAAAACAGACAGAGGGGGGAAAGAAGATTTTTTTTAAAAACTCTCATAAAAATATTACAAATGTAGACAAGAAATATGAAAATGTCAGGTCAAATCAAACTCTCACTAGTACTGATCTACTATGGATTAGCACACAGTGTATACAGAAAAAAAAGAGCTCCAAGGGACAAACAGTCAATTAAAGCTATTTTAGTTTCTGAATTGGAGCCACATTTAACCAGCGCCTCCCTCAAACATAATTCAAAAAATGAAACTTCTTGAATGCTGTTGAAAAAAGATTTTGGAATGTCGGCCCTTATTTTCATTGCTTATTGAGTTGGACTGTGTTTTAAAATGTTGCAATTTTCATGTGTACTGCCTGTCTGCTATTTGTCTCATCAGAAGGGCTACATAGCCAAGAAGGCAACAACCCAGTGAAGGATTCTGATCCAGGGACAAAGAGTACTTTTCCAGCCAGTGATTCTACAACAAGTAGCCACATTAACTGATGCTCGGAGCACTATAGTTTAATTACACAACAGGCCCACTGCATTCTGATGTTTATCAAACAAACATTAGGCAGCTGAAGGCCAGTGCGCAGAATGTGGCTGGAAGCTGGTTCAAGTCCACCCTAGCTCAGTTTTCAACTGAGGGTTCATCATGTCGGATATGCTGGAGGAGGAAGGTTATGTCAAACCAGCTTGCCTGTGCATTTTCTCATACATAAAACCTGGGATAAGTCTGTGCAAGTGCCCCGTTCATTATGGCAGAGTTAACAGGCCGGAATGGCAGAGAAAGGAGAAACTTGCCCAAAAAGAAACTCTCGAATCTTCCAACACAGCAGACCATTCTCAGGCCTGTGCTGACCTTTAGGTACAGCTGTCTGAACGATCCCACTGTCCATAGCCATGCAATTGTTCTTTTCTGGTCACTATCGATTACCTTTTCAAAGTTTAGACCGAATTTGTCCCATTATCCTTTCAGGCATTACATTCTAGATCGTAACAACTTGATTTGTAAAAACAGTTTGTTCATCTCCCCACCATTCCTCTTCGGGCCAAATAAAATACTAGCAGAAGTAGGCCTTTCGATCCATTAAGCCTATTCCACCATTGAATAAAATTATGGATGATCTGATTCAACACCAGAAAGCAGGTTTGTCAGTAACTGGGGAGAAAGCAGATTTAATATTCCAAGTCCAATGACCCTTCTTCAGGGGCCCCATTATCCTCCACACCCATGTCTATCAAAATTTTGTGGAGCTCAGTCTTGAATATATTGAACACAGCCTCCTGTGTCATTGAATACTGTCTAGAATTGCTCTCTAGGGAAGAGAATTCCACAGAATCATGACTCTTTGGGAGAAGGAATTCCTCCTCAACTCTGTCTTAAATGGGAGAACCCCTTCTCTTAGACCGTGTCCTCCACTGCAAGGGGAAACATCCTCTCAGAATCTATCCGGTCAGACACTCCCAGAATTACTGTTCATTCTTCTAACTCATGGGTTTAGAAACTGCTGTTGTTACAACCCTGATGAAAGGAGTGCATTTGTAATCAAGCCTGAATACTCCACAAGCTATCCCAAATGTGTAAATGACCAACTGAAACACCGAGATGGTTAATTTGCCTTAATTTTGGACAAAAGAAATTCTCACCAAGTTTCATCAACAAGCAAAAGAAACTTATCTATGATGAATAAATTTGAGATTTCTTACAGGTCGGTGGTAATGTTCCTACCTCTGGACAGGAAAGCCTGAGTTCAAGTCCCATCTGCTCCAGAGATATGTCATAATATATCTCTAGTGCTCACAGCTGTGTTTCATTTTCAGTATATGGGTATCTGTAAAATGCTGTTGTCCTTTGAACAGCGTCATATCATTGGAAATTGAAGCCCCATCCCTGACAAAATAAAATACTTACCGATGAGTACAGACCCAATCTGCTCAACTTTTCTTTATAAGGCAAAACCCTTCTCCCACTGAAATAACCGCACAGAGGACAGTATATCACATCACCAAGTCACCCTTTATTTACATGTGGAAAGTCTTAGACACTGATCCAGCTTGCTCAGAGCCAGCTCTCAGAACGAACAGGATGTCTGACACACTCCTGTTTATATCTGTCAGCCAGGGCTCCCTGATTGGATCATAATAAAGGCCCCAAACAGGGAACTCATATTCTATGAGGTCCACTTGGCTGACCTCATTATAATCACTACACCCAGATGTTTTGTTAGTCGGCAAACATCTGTATCCCTCAGTTGCCAACTGTCCTGCTTGGAAGAGCAGTTACTCCTTTCATATCCTATCAAAAACTCTTCATGATTTTAAACACCAAATCTCAGAATTAAGATACAAAAATAATGTATTAGAAATAAAAAAAATTAATAATGACAAAATATACAAAGTATCTACAAAATAGAAAGACGCTATTCAACATAACAATTCCAAATGGGTGTTAGTGCTCCATGTAAACCTCTTTCCAATCCAGTTTATCAAACCCCAGCAGTATCATCTTTCACTACATTCTCCCTCTTGCATTTATCTAACTTCTCCTAAATACCTCCACTCTACTTCCCTCCTGTAATCAATGCGAAAGTGAATTCCACATCCCAACAACTCTGTGGATTTCTCTTTAATTCCATTTTCAATTTACTGGACATCCCAGACGTGTTTGCTTTCTACGTCATGAATCCGGAGTTTGTGACGTTCTGCAGCTAAAGTGTATCCTCGTCAGAGTATTCACAATTGGTAGGGTCACAATGACAACATTGCTTCCACAATTTTTGCCTAGACTCGGATCTAAAAAAACTTTGAACTGGCATCATCATCAGCTGTGGCTCCATCTGTAGCACTCTGTTGCATTTACAAATAGCACACTGCCAACATCTAGTACTTGGTTTGGGTAGCTCACTGATACCAATCCTCCTTTCTCTGTGGTGAGTTTCACGTCTGTGTAATTATCAGTGGCAGAGGATAGACCACTAGTGATCCTAAACTGATCCTAAACTTGTCTTTTTTTTTCTGAAGAAGGGTCTAGGCCCAAAACGTCAGCTTTCCTGCTCCTCTGATGCTGCTTGGCCTGCTGCGTTCATCCAGCTCTACACCTTGTTGTCTTACAAAACAGGTAGTTTATTGCATGATAGAAATAGGTACAGTTTACAAAACTACTCAGGCATAATTTAAATCCTCTCAGATGCTGTACAGAATACTTATGCTTCCTTTAGGTACTTATGCAGGACTTCATCACCTACTCCTAAATACTTTGTAACATCTTAAGATTGGTAAACCTCAATGTAACATGAATACTAATTCCTTCTGAAACATTATCCATGCATCACATTTACCCTTGAAGTCAGAACGTAATGCATTAAAAACCACTCAAGCATAAAAAAGGCTGCTGCTCTAGCATACTAAGGAATTGCTGCGCTTTTGTATGGATGTTAAAACTTTGTTAAAACTCCCCATCCTAACAGCAAGAGTTATTCCTGGGTTCTGAGGAAGGGTCACTCAACCCGAAAAGTTAACTCGGATTTCCCTTCACAGATGCTCCCAGACCTGCTGAGCCTTTCCAGCAATTTCTGCTTTTGTTTCTGATTTACAGCATCCACAGTTCTTTCGGTTTTTATTTAGTTATTCCTGGTGTCCTGGTTAATGTCAACCAACATCCCAAAATCAGATTGTCCAGTCATTGCTGCTCATGGGACATTGTTAAATGCAAACTGGCTCACGTATTTCCTACACTCCAACATCCCCTGCACTTGAAAAGTCACTCTTTAGCCATAATGTGTATTAGCATGCCGTCCAGTTGTGAAAGGTAATATTTAAATGCAAGTCTTTCCCCTTTTAATGTAAGTCTTACCTAGTAAAGTCATACTGATGACAGTGACAAAGGTGATACAAGCAGAGAAAGGTGACATTTTGCAGGAGAAGCATGGTGGAATTGGAGTTTGTGGTCAAATTACAACTTTGGAATTGTTTGTTAGATCAGCCTTACAAAACCAGCAATGGTCCAAAGGATGCACAAATAGCCCTTGGTACATATGCAATGCTTAACAAGGCTCTATCATTCTGTGAAAGGAACTTGAGAAAGTATTGATGAAATTGATCTCAAAATAAAAGAAAACCTGTCCGATGTAGACCGTAAGAATGTAAATAAAAAGAAAAAAATGAGAATAAGAGAAGTCAATGATGATGATGCACCTAACACCAATGATATGCTTTCTCCAATAGATATGTTTTGAGTGAAATCTTTGATTCCTATAAGATTCGTGCTTCGAACGAACTTGAAGAAATCAGCAAAAATTCATGAATTTTTTTTCATCTTTGGTTGGTTTAGATGTCTTAGATAAACAGCTGTGCGAAGGTGTAAAGATTCTGATGAAAGGTTATCTGACAATGTTTTTGACATAAATCTCATTGGAGAGACAAATAAGTTTTAAGCTTGCATCATGGAAAATTATTCAAATAAAGGACATTTAAACCACCAGGACCTCTCCCAAGTCATCATCTAAGATAAACAGTGGCCTGGTAGTTCAGTGGTTAGCACTGCTGCCTCACAGCACCAGGAGATCTAGGTTCAATTCACACCCCAGGCCAATTTTTGAGGTCGTACATGCTCCCCATGTCTGTGTTAGTTTGCACTGGTTTCCTCCCACAGCCCAAAGACAGGTGGATTAGCCATGGAAATGCAGGCTTACAGAGATGGGGCAGGGGCTGGACCTGGGTGGGATACTCCCTGGAGGGTCAGTGTGGACTCGATGTGCTAAATGAAATGCTTCCACACTGTAGGGATTCTATAATAAAATGCAGATGGCTCTTCCTAATGTCGAAGCAGCATTGTGGCTCTTTTTGAGTCTGTTCATAACAAACTGTTCACTTTCACAACTGGAAAGTCGAACAAGTTAATTGCAGGCAGAAACAATAACTCTGCACGAAAAGCTTACTGCACTAATCAGTACATGAATGGAAAGTGATACATTTCATAGTTTATCATACGAGGGTATCAACTGTGACTTTGCTGACCCAAAAATCATGAAAGACAAATGTTTTAAGGTTTAAGCAGGTTGTATTGCTGCTTCCACTTAGTAAGTGAGAGATAGGAGGAACTGCAGATGCTGGAGAATCCGAGACAACAAGGTGCCGGGCTGGGTGAACACAGCAGGTCAAGCAGCATCATAGGAGCAGAGAGGCTGACGTTTTGGGCCTTGACCCTTCATCAGAAAAGGGGG
>NC_063347.1:10111959-10115327 GCF_021869965.1 Rhincodon typus
CCATCCCCGCCTCTTCGACCTGTTTGTTTCCTCTCCACCTATCCTCTCCTCTATCCCTCTTCTATCCGCCTCCCACTCTCTCCCTATTTATTTCAAAACCCCCTTCCCCTCCCCCTTTTCTGATGAAGGGTCTAGGCCCGAAACGTCAGCCTCTCTGCTCCTATGATGCTGCTTGGCCTGCTGTGTTCATCCAGCCCTGCACCTTGTTGTCTCAGTGTTTGATTCTGAGTGCCTAAAGCAGAAAGTGTTCCAATTAAGATATCTCATCTTGATCTATGTCCTTTTATCATAACAAAGCACTAAAATTAGCTGAATAATAATAGAAACAAATAGTGTTACTGGAAAGTTAATGTAACAATCAGCATAGGTGGATGGAAACAAGCAGAAATGAAAAGAAATGGATATGAACTGAGTCTAAGATTGAAAAGGGCTTCAGTACTGTTTCTACCTAGCTTTTCAAACTAACATCCCCTGATCCTTGAGATTACTAAAAGCTTGGGGGCAGTCCTAGGACATAAATAGGCACAAACAGGATCATTCTGACTCTGTGTAATCATGGAAAATGGATAGTTTCCATAGAAATTAAGAAAATGTCCATTTCCTGCCACCCATTTTATTACACCTTCCAGCATCAAAATTACCAGCAAAGAAGTAAGTTGAAAACAATAGAAATCATTGGCTAGGTTACAATTAAAAAATGTCCCTTTTTTTAATTAAGTCCTACAATGAATTGATTTGAATTATTGAATTAGCTTTATTGTCACATGTACTCAAATGAGTGACAGTGAAAAGTTTACAGTCGCTGCACTACGGTGCCATCTTAGGTACAAAGGTACCTAGGTGCAGATGCTTAAGATCAAATTCTTAGGAAACATAAGAAAATAGAAAAGTAAAGAAATTAACAGTCCAGCATTACAGATCATAGGAATAAACTAGAAAAATAAGGAAGTAAAATGTTCAGACTATCAGTCTTGCTGACCCAGTCCATGCTAGCACCTAGGCTCATTGCCACCTGCACCAGGCCCACCAATGTAGGAGTCATCCCATTTTAGGCACTACCTCTTCACCACTGGGCCCACTTTGCTGATGCCACTGAACCCACACTCGCCCCGCAACCAAGAGCCCCTGGCTCTGCTGCCAGGCCAATCCACTGCCAGGCCACGAGGCCCAGGTCAGCTACAGATGTTGCCTTGCTAGTGCCGCCATTTTGAAGAGTCCACTGCTGCCACTGCCACGGGCCCCAAATGGCAGGAGGACACTCTCGCTGCTGCACCGCCACAGAAAAGAAGAGAAAAGGCCCAAAATAAAAGAGAGAAAATAAAGTGAAAGGAAAGACCAAAAGCAAAAGTAAAACAAAGAAGGGAAGCAAATGGGAGCGGGTGGGCCCTGGAAAAGAGCCCGAATGTAACCCTGTTACTTCGCAATGTGGGCTAGGCTAGCCTTTGCTGATAGGATCACAGAGTCATAGAGATGTACAGCACAGGAACTTTGGTCCAACTCGTCAATGCCAACCAGATACTCTAAACTAATCTAGTCCCATTTGCCAGCATTTTGCCCATTTCCCTCTAAGCCCTTCCTATTCATATACCCATCCAGATGCCTTTTAAATGTTGTCATTGTACAAGTCTCCACTCCTTCCTCTGGCACGCACCATCCTCTGCGTGAAAAGGTTGCCCCTTTAGGTCCCTTTTAAATCTTTCCCCTCTCACTTTAAACCTATGTCCTCTAGTTTTGCACTCCCCTACCCTGTGGAAAAGATCTTGACTATTCACCCTATCCATGTCCCTCATGATTTTATAAACCTCTATAAGGTCACAACCTCAGAAGCTGACGCTCCAGGGAAAATAGCGCCAGCCTATTCAACCTCTCCCTATGGCTCAAACGCTCCAACCCTGGCAACATCCTTGGAAATCTTTGCTGAACTCTTTCAAGTTTCACAACATCGTTCCTATAGCAAGGAGACCAGAACAGAACATGGTTTTCCAAAAATGGCCTAACTGATCATCCCTTGTCACCCTTGTGAAGCTGATGGTGAGCCACGTTCTTAATCTCTTCAGTCTTTGGGGTGTAGGGAGACTCAATGCAGTTGGGGAGGGAATTCTAGGATTTTGATCCAGAAACAGCGATACATTTTCAAGTCAGGACGATAACTGGCTTAGATGGGGTATTTACAGGTGGTATTCCAATGCATTTGCTACCTTTGCCCTTCTAACTGTACAGCCTGCAGGTTTAGAAGGTGCTGTTGAAGGTCCTTTAGGAAGCCTATTTTAGGAAGGACATGGATTGCTCAGGTCAAGGTGGAAACTCACCACCACCTTCTCAAGGGCAATTAGGGATGCTAGGTAAAGGGTGGCTCATCCAGAAATGCCCATATCCTGAGAAATAATGAAATAAAAACAAGGATACAGAGTATTAAGTAAAACTACAGAGTAACTATACAGACGTGGTTGGAAAGAAGTGTTTGAATTTGATTTTGCTATTTTCCACAAAGATTTGCTCAACATGGAATGTCTAACTAAGAACACTGACGGAGGCTAAATCAATCACAGATATGGAAGCATTCAGGTGCTCAGAAAACTAAAACTGTAAAGTCTTGGAGAAAGGATGAATGATTGAGACTAGGTTGCTGGGAGGGTTAGAAGTCATTAGCTGAATTAACTAGTTAGCAAACACATAGACTTGATTAACACCAACAGCACAAGGTTCCAAACCAAAAACAGCACTTAGCAAATAATTATTAAGGGCCTACCTTTGGGCAGAGAATTGAAAAAAGATGTCACGAGCTGGTTGAGGGAGTTGTTATAAGCTCAATGTGCCAAGTAGCATCTCCAAGCATAGTTTCCAGGCAACATCAGGGATTTACAATGCTCATAATTTCTGCCTGCTCTTTCAATTGCTAATTTAATAATAGAAACATATAAAATTGGAACAAGAGTAAGTCATTTGGCCCCTCAACCCTGCTCTGTCATTCAATATGATCATGGCTGATCAATGGCCTGTTCCCCTGTTTTCCCCCATACTCTTTGATCTCTTTACCCCCAAGTGCTGAATTCAACTCCTTTTTGAAATCATGCAATATTTTGACCTTGACTGCTTTCAGTGCTAGCAAATTTCACTAGCCCAGCACTCTCTGGGTGAAGATATTTTTCCCCTTCTCACTCCTAAATAGCTTACACCATATCCTTAGACCGTGACCCCTGATTCTGGATTCCCCAGTCACTGGGAACATCCATCCTGGATCTAATCTGTCTAGTCCTGATAAAATTTTGTAGGTCTCTATGGAATCCACCCCCTCTCATTCTTCTGAATACAATCCTAACCAATATAATCTCTCCTCATATGCCAGTTCTGTCATCCCAGGAATCAGC
>NC_063347.1:10115827-10125409 GCF_021869965.1 Rhincodon typus
AAAGTTTTCTGAAGAAGGGTCTAGGCCCGAAACGTCAGCCTTCCTGCTCCTCTGATGCTGCTTGGCCTGCTGTGTTCATCCAGCTCTACACCTTGTTATCTCAGATTCTCCAACATCTGCAGTTCCTACTATCTCTGAAGCTTGGTGAGCTGTTTGTCTCCTGAGCTCAAGAATGGTCCTGGGTATCAAACACTTGGATAGGAACGTAAGAACAGGCCATTCAGCCCCTCAAATGTGTTTTGCCAGACAATTAAATTGTGGTTGATTAATTGGACTGATGCGTGTTTCTATCGAATGCATAACACATTTTTAAAGTCTGCATGAAAAACAACTCAATAGCCTATAACAGAGGAATCGACATGAACGAGTCTCCAGGTGAACAGTGTTGGTGACATGCGCATATGTAATTGAACTCTGTAACAGCTCATAATTCATGAATGAGAATCGATTTGCTCCTCTGATTACACAACCATAAACAACATTCTAAAAAATAAATCTATTTCCATATCAATTATTTTACTTGGAATATACTGCAAGAGTTCTGAAAGATATACTTATACAGCAGTGGAGTAACTCAATATCATGACATATATAACATTTAAGAAATGACACAGTATATTCTATAATTCCACTGTTCAATATATCTGATATTTGTGTGCATTGCAGAAATACAGCAACAGGAAAAAGCCATTCAGCTTGTCTACCTATTCGGACATTGAAGGAGATCAGAACTATCAGTGCTGGGAAGTGGAAAGTATTAAATTTCAGACCTAGCCCAATGTTATCATCAGTCACTCCCTGTTGCTTCAATCTTTCTTCAATGCCCCCTCATTATCGCCCTCAAACAGACAACCTTCCATGCAATGTCATCCACACCAGTCACTGTGGAACCTCGTTGAGTGAGATTGCAATGTAGTGATAATTACAAAATGAGCCTGGCTCAGTCAGTAGCATTCTACACCTCAGGCTCAGCAGATTCGGTTTTGGGTTTTGACCCAATCTTGAGTGTGTAGATTAGAGTGATACAACAGCGCAGGACCGAGGTAGCATCCCATTCCTAGAGGTACTTGCCCCTGATGTATCAAATGAAGGTCCCTTCGCTGGCTCAGGAGGATACTCAAGATACCACTGCCTGGCCTGGAGAAGAACAAAGAACTGTCCAATATCCAACCCCCACCCCTATCCCCAACACACAGACCCCATTCCCCAAGCTCCTCATGTGAAGAATTCTACCTCAAAGCAGACAAATAGCTTTCTGCCATTGCTTGATTGGCTTGCCAAGGAAACTGTTCCCCAGAAGGAGTTGATGAGGGCCACTTTTTGTGTAGCCAAATTAGCAACAGGATCAAAGAATGGTGAATGGGATGCCATTTGGCCCACTGCATTCTGCTAGCACCCAATCTGTAAGCGCAACTCACCTCGTAATGCACACTTTTCCCCACAACGCCCTGCAATACCTTTCTCGTCAGATAGTTATCTACTTCCGCTTTGAAAGCCATGGATTGGTCCTGCCTCCACCACACTCTCAGGCAGTGCATTCCAGATCCAAGTCTCTTGGAGTGTAGAGCAGCGTTCACTCATGTTGCGCTCACACTGAGGTATGGTTGGGGGGGGTGGTGGTGGTGGAAATAACCATTTTGTGATTGCTCCTTGTTGCAGCCATCTTTAAACACCAAAGCCTTTTCCTCCTTGAGGCAATATACAACATTCTCTCTAAACTACGTTGCTGCTGCTCTCAGAGTCTGGGGGCATGCCGATTGTCATGCCAACCACATTCGTGGCATGGACTTCTGGTTTCAGGAGTCTCTACCTCGGAGGTCAGCACAGAAGGTAGAGAAAGACAAGCTGGAGTACAGGCAGTGGACACTTTTAATGTGCAACTCAGGATGCTGTTGCCCACAGTGCCATTCAGGACACAACTGAGCAATGCCCTGCACACTCTTGACCAGTCTTGCTGATGGCACAGCAGTAGACACCCTTCGAAACGGGTACAGTTAAAATTACGTTTACAGAGTTGGAGTGCTCCCTACTGAGTTCACAGGGAACAAAAGCATAAAAAGTCGTTGCTACCCCCGTCTTCAGCTATCCAAAACCACACACTCCTGACACCCTGCACCCTTGTGGCTAGGCAGCAGAGCACCTTTTCGACTTGGCAAAAACCTTTCAAGCCTGAATCTAGCAAACTCAATCCAGCCTGCCAGCTGACAAGATTTAAATGAAGGTTTGGGCCGGAAAAAGTCCTTGAGCCTTTGCAATCCTCCCCTGGGGGCACAGTGGGCCTGTGGGGGTATGTGTCAGGGTGGGCAGTGGGGTGTTGCACAAGGCCAGGAAAAGTAATAAAGCCGGTGCCTTTCTTCAAATGTGGAAATCTCCCACTGAAGTGGCAGGAGAAGGTCAGTCTACGCATCTCTTTTCACAAGAGTGCGAAATATAAGGGGAGAAGGTGGCCATTCAGCCCCTCAAGCCTGGTCCGCCATTCAATTAGTTAAATTTGAGCCTTTTTTTCTTTTTTTTTACAGGATGTGCATGTCACAGCAAGCTAGCATTTGTTGCCCATCGCCAAATGCCTTTCTATCTTAATGGTTTGCTTCAGTCATTGCAGAGGGCAAACAAGAGTCAGCCACATTGCTGAGTCTGGAGTCATGTGTAGGCCAGTCCAGGTAAATGTGGCAGATTTCCTTCCCTAAAGGACTCCAGTGAACCAGATGGGAATTTACAACAATTGATAGCTGTCATGTTCACCAGCCCTTAACCATCTCTTTTTATCCTCATGGACCGCAAAGATCTAGCTCCAGTCGTGGATTTGAAAATTGGGTTTTTCTGGAATAACTTTGAAGCAAAGTCATTAAATTCTCATGTGCTAACCTCCACTACTGCATATAATCAAGCTGTCACATCTCAGGACCTTCACACAAGCCTAATGTTCATCTTACACCTGATTAAATCACCACTCCCTCTTGCTTTCAGGTTCACAAAGAAACAAGAATTTTTGTTAAAATGCCATTTCATCCTCCTTGCTTGCTGCTGGAAGATCTCACTAGTGCTTGTTTAGATTCTTCCAGGGGATTTAGAAAGGTCACTTATAAGGTCAGTATTTGTTACCCATCCCTAATTGTCCTTGAACCTAGAAGAAGTAGGATGTACTTGTTAGAGCTAAAGTCAACCCACCAGGCAATTGATGGAATTTAAATCCAGTTGATAAATCTGGTATTATAATCTCAGTAATCATGACCATGAAACTATCATTAATAGCTCATTCTGGTTCACAAATGGCCTTTCAGGAAATTTTACCAGGTCTGGTCTTTATGTGACTTCTTCCCATAGCGAAGTGGTTGACTCTTAGCTGCTCCCTGAAATGCCTCTAACATGCCATTCAACTCGTAGGTAAATTGAGACAGGCCTTCAATGCTGGCTTTGCCAACAATGCCAACATCCCATAATAGAATAAAGAGGAAAATTAGAGTTGGGCAATAATTGGAGGGCTCACCAAGGATGGCTGCACAGAAGAGCTGAATCAGCATTGTTTAGTCCCAAGGATAATTTTCACTGTAGGGTTAAAATTGTCTCTCTACAGTCTAGATGTTAAGAGGGTGGAATGGATTTCCTTGATGACAGCATCTAAAAAGTATCAATTGGTAGCAATCATCACATTCCTGGAGGACCACTCTCTCATTCGAGAGGGACAGTTGGTGATGAATTTAATCTGAGAGTCCCAGGTGAGATACAAATTTGAGAAGACAGGATCTTCACAGTAGCTTCAGTTGGTGCAGGAATCAAAACCATGCTGTTGGCATCACTCACCAGCTGTCCAGCCAACCGAGCTAGCGAAGTCCAAAATACCAAAATGCATTATACAATGAGTATGGAATGACAAGTCAAAGTAAATGACTAATAAGGCAAAGAGGGCATAAATTTTATATTTACTCAAATGAGTAATTATCTAGGTTATCATTGTCTAAATAAGATAATGGAACCATAGACACTGGGGACATCCCTTGTAGCCGAATACTAAGGGGATAATTTCATTGAGTGAAGGGTCAGGGTTTGTTGGAGCAAATGGGTTTTTGAATCCTTGGCTCTTGTTTTATGCACTTGTTCACATAACCACCAAACCTGGTGATGTCAACTAATGGTGTGCCTCCGCAACAAAAAACAGATTCCTCTTCCACAACTGGTGACCAACAACATCACTTGTTCTATAAGCAGCAAGAATGCATTGGAAAACTGGAGTACTCTCATTGACAACCTTAGAGTGTCACCACTCTGCGGCAGGTCATTCAACCTATTAAATCCACTCCTGTGTCACTTTTCCCACCAGCCTCATCCCATCGTCCTGTTCACCTGACATGGCAACAATATTTCTCTTTTACGTGCATCTGCCCAATTACCCTTTCATTAATTTTGACTCTGCTTCAACAATCATCTGGAGATTTAAAGCAACATTCCAAACTCTCCATTATTATAATGCCCCCTTTGAGTCCTTGGCTAATTTTCTAAAAGTTGCGCCGTTTCTCACATCCTGGAAAATGCAATTTTTTTAAGAACGGCTAGTTTCTGATAATGAGTGTATGTGTGTGCGTGATCAGAGGCTGATGCTGAGACGCACACATGCCAGCTGAGAATCGAATGGCCACCTTCACATTGTGAAACACTGTTTTGGCAGCACACATCACAGTGGTGCCCACACCAGGTGAGGCGTGAGCGGGATTGTGCACATAACCCAGGCCTTTGAGCATGTTACAAGAAGATTAGTTGCCGAGCATGTACCCCAATCTCCCGGCACCCCCACCCTGCACCAACAACATCTCTTGACAATGAGATGGGTCACTCATCGGTCTACCACTATCAATCAGTCCTGAGTGAAGAGATTTGTTCTGAAAAGGAATTGGGTCTGGTCAGCAGAGTCTGTACAATCCATCCTGACAACTCATTGCCCTCGAGGCTGCTTTGAATAGAATACATCCAGTCCACCTACGGTCGACACTTGGGAATACTTCATTGCTTTCTGTCTGTGCATGGTTCAGGGTTTCTGCAGTGCTGATGACGAAAGTACTGGTGTAGATAATCCATCCATGGAGGCTACGGGAATGTGGATCTGTGTGTTCCCCGCTGAAGGAAACTGGAAAGACAAGACAGCATTTACTAAGTACTTGCAAACGTAGAAATCAAAGGCCGTTCAGCCCCTCAAACCTTCTCTGCCAGTCAGTGAAAAATTATTTTAACAACCTGTTCAGACATGTTATGATGCATCTTTGTGGCCATCGCCTCCTGATTTGAGGATTTAAGGATTTGCTCTGACAATACAATACAAATACACACTAGGCCCTCTCTGACAACTAAACAAACACATGTGTCTTCATTCTATCCACCTACCTCAACCCCTTAACCTTTTGGTTCAATTAGCAAACATCTAGAAATCTCAGATTTGAAATGATAAACCTCTATCTATTATTATGTTATCTTTCTGTTGACTATTCTTTTCGTAATTCATTCATAGGAAATAGGTGTCACTGGTAAGGTAAGTATTTGTTGCCCATCCCTAATTGCCCTTAAGCCATCCAGAATGTTAGGCATTTCAGAGGGCAGTTAAGAGTAACCATATTGCTTTGGTTTGGTGTAACATTTAAGCCAGACCAGGTAAGGACAGCAGATTTCCCTCCTAAAGGGTGTTAAAGAACCAGGTGAGCTTTTACAACAATTGAAGATATGCTCGTGGTCATTATCAATTCCAGATTTTTAATTTAAATTCCATAAACTGCTATGGTGGGATTTGAACCAAAGTCCCCAGCACAGTAACCTGAAGACTCAGAGGAGCCCAAGTGAGACTACCTCAACACCACCATCTTCCCAAGCCTCTCTACCCTCCTCCTGCACTCCACCCATCATTAAACATCCTGGGGAGAGCAATTACTGGTCTGCCCTTGGGATAGAAACTTAGAAACTAGGAGCAAGAGTAGGCCATTCGGCCATTCAAGACTGCTCTGCTATTCAATTGGAGCTTGGCAGATCCTTAAACTCAACACCACATTCCTGTTTTCTCTCTATGTCCCTTGGTGCCTTTAAAATCTAAAATATGTTTTAAGATCCATATGTCAGTGTGGTTCAGAAGAGAACGTTACCCATTGACTTTCCTTCATTAATGTCTGAATTTTTAGCCTCTCCTTGCTGAATGATGAATGAAGTGTCACGCATTCGCAGATCCCTCTCCAAAGCATTATGGATCTACGTATATTAGGTGGACTCAGCACCATCTTCTCAAGGGTAACTAGAGATAGGCAACATATGCTGGCCAAGCTAGCCATGTCCACGTCCCAAGAGTGAATTAAGATAAGTTAAATGCAGGATCTGAGGCAGTGTCTACAGCGGTTAGGGACAATTGTTCAAATCCACAAACCATCCCCTCTCCGTCACACCCAACACTACTGTTTTCAAATCTGGTTACACTTGGCTCTTTAGACCCTGATGTGGGTATATACAACCCTGGCTTCAGCTGACCCTGTGTAAGGCCAATAATACATTATTCAGATGTTCCAGAAGTTCACCTCCAAGATGTGTCAATCCATAAGATTGGTTCAATCATCTAAAGATTGGCATGAGGAATTTCTGCAGGGCTTCTCTCAATCTCCCATTTATCAGAGGAACAGCAAAAGTACCCAACACTGTTTCCCCAAATTTCTGCTAGTCTTTCCCCAGAAATACTCCAGGAGTCCCAGGAAAATATGATGCTACAAAGTTCAGTCTTCAACCTTACCTGAAATGAGAGTTTGGCTGGGCTCATCGGTGCTATTGGGCTAAGAGTGCTCCAGAAGTGAATGGCAGATGGTAAAGCATTCGGTGTCAGTATTATTGGGGTCTATTAAAAAGAGAATGATAAATTAAAGACTTGATAAAATTAAATGAAGTTTAAACCAATCTTTTGACACCAGTGCCAGCACATAGTGTTCAGGTGTACAGAAGGCCAAATGCAGAATAAAGCATTGCTTACTTAGTTTCAAAATAAAGAAAATTTAACTCTAGGTTATATCTACATAACTACACGTCTCCATCACAGCAGCACAGTGGCTCAGTGGTTAGCACTGCTGCCTCACAATGCCAGGGATCCGGTTTTGATCCCAGCCCTGGGAGACTGTGTGGAGTTTGCACGCTCTCCCCATGTCTGTGTGAGTTTCCTCCTGCAGTCCAAAGATGTGCAGTTTAGGTGGATTAGCCACAGTGCCCGGGGATGTGCCATGGTAAATTTGGGGTTATGGGCGTAGGTGGCTGGGATGTTCTTCAGAGGGTAGGAGCAGATCTGATGGGCTGAATGGCCTCTTTCCACACTTTAGAGGTTCTGTGAACTATTTTCTTTCATTAATCAGCCAACCTTTACAGTCAGCATAAATGCAGATCCCTCGGTTTACTGCACTCCAGTCACTATGAATTAATTAATTTGGAACAGAGAAACAGGATTAGGCCAGTCAGCCCTTTCAATCTATTCCACATTTAATTAGAGCATGACCACGCTGTATCTTAAAGCCATCTCCGCCTTGTTTCCCTAACCCTTAATATCTTTCAATCTATCAACCCCTGCTTTGACATTTTCAATCAAGATATCAACTCCAACAGTTCGTTTTGGGTGTACAGTGCTCCAGATTTCTGTGAAAAAGTGTTTTCCATCAACTCTAAATGTTGCAGTTCTCATGTTAAGGTTATAGCCCCACTGCTGGGGAGTGCTTCACCAGATGGAATAATCTCTCTGTAACTACATACAAGCTCTATTAATCACCTTACAGCTATCCCTTGGGGAAAGATTTGATCTCGCTTTTAATGAACTATGGGTAAACTGCCCGTCACATCAGATTTTAAATAGAAGTGCTATCTGCCTCTCAGGTAAAGGATTCCCAATTCAATGTAGAGCAGGGAAGTCCTCCCCAATATCTCCAACATAACTCAGCCTTAGAAATATTCAATGAGCCACCAAGATAATTCCAAAGACTCAGCCTTTTGGGAGAAATGATTTCTCCTCATCTCATTCTTAAATTTAAGATTTCTTATTTTTAAAATATGTTTTCTTTATTTGATTTATTATTGTCCTATGTACCTAGGTACAGTGAAAGGTTTTTGTTTTGCGTGCAGTACAGGCAGATCATACCATACAAAGTGCACCGGGTTAATAGAACAGAGCGAGGAATACAATGTTACGGCTGCAGAGAAGGTGCACAAACAGCGAGATTAATATTAAATTTAAAATTTGACAGGTCCATTCAGAAGGCAAATAACAGCTGGGAAGAAGCTGTTCTTGAATCTGTTGGTTCATGCGTTTCAGCTTTTGTGTCTTCTGCCCGATGGGAAAGGTTGGAAGAGATCGTAACCGGGGTGGGAGGGGTCTTTGATTATGTTGGTTGCCTTCCCGAGGCAGCGAGAAGTACAGATGGGGTCAACAAATGGAAAGTTGGTTTGCATGATGGACTGGGCTGTGTTCACAACTCTCTTTAGTTTTTTACGGTCCTGGGCAGAGCAATTGCCTTACCAAATCATAATGCATCTGGATAGCGTGCTTTCAATAGTGTATCTATAAAAATTGATGGTGAGAGTCTTTACAGACATGCCAAATTTCCTTAGTCTCTATGTCCCTCTAGTCCCAGTCTCTCCCTTGAAGGGAAAAATCCTTTCAGCGACCAGCCTCAATTCCTCTCAGGTTGTGATAAGTTCATCTCTCATTCTTTTAAACTCCAATGGATACAGGCATTCCATTCCCCTTGCATTAAAACAAACCATCCCATTTCCCTTCTTGATCACTCACTGCTTACCAACTTTGGATTCTTTTTCTACAGCACCCAGATCCCTCTGTAAACATCCCCCCTCTTCATCCCAGAACCACCTCCGCGCTCCTTCTAATGCAATTATGTCCTTTCCTAAATAACGAGACCAAAACCACACATGGTAAAGTAGCCACAGTCCCACGGAAATAACTGGCAGCTGTTCAGTCTGGGGAATCAGCACAGGTGAAAGGAAAGGTTGGGAAGGAGGAAACTTCACTGTAAGATCAGCCGGTGTGGGAATGGAACCCAGATTGTTGGCATCACTCTGCATTACAAACCACCCAACAACTGAGCTAACAAACTTCCTACATGTGGTACTTTAGATATGCTCTCACCCATACCTTGTACAACTGTAGCAAACTATCCCTATTCTATGTTCCATTTCATTGGATTAAATGACAAAATCCCACCTGCCTTCCTGCTCACTTGCTGCCAACTAACTTTTCTTGTGATTCATGTCATAAGACAGCCCGATCTCTCTGTACCTTGGAGTTCCGGAGTTTCTTTCTATTTAAATAATATTGTGCTTTTCAATTCTTCCTTCAAAGTGGACAAGTTTACTTTACACTTCTGGTAATTACTAATGTCCCGGTTATGTAAGTATCATTGCCTATGAAATCAGATGTCACGCAAGCAGTACAGACGTCACAGATATAATGCAGCTCCCAATCTCATTTTGTTGGTGAAACAAGGCAACATTTCAAGGACAACAAGGTGCAGGGCTGGATGAACACAGCAGGCCAAGCAGCATCAGAGGAGCAGGAAAGCTGACGTTTCGGGC
>NC_063347.1:10125509-10132080 GCF_021869965.1 Rhincodon typus
TTCCTACTATCTCTGATTCAACATTTCAAGGATTTTTTTTTGCTCTTTCTTCAGGAACTTCTAGGAAATCGACTTTTATTGAGCCGTCCACACAAAAGATTCCAGAAATTAACAGTGAGAAACATGTTAGCTGATCAATGGCAAAAGGCTGATTTTTCATGATCCCAGCTAATCATTAAAAACAAAAACTTTAACATTTTCCATGAAAAATAGTCCTGTTGCCACCTTGTGGGGAAGATAATAACTGCATTAAATGCCCTGGAACAATCTTAACCTGTAACTTTAACCCAGATATTCCGATTACTTTCAGAACAGATTCAAACAATGATAATCATGTCCACTGTTGCCCATTCATCTGTTGCCAATTTTTCTGCCCAAAATTCTGAGTCTGACTTGTCCCAAACTGGTTGGAGATTAAGGTTCTATGTTGGTGAGGTAGTTAAAGGGACAGGTGGATGAGGGGATTAAGGTGCCTGGTTGGCAAGGTGGGGGTTAGGGTAAGAGGTTGGTTAGGGGTGTTAGGGTGCCTGTTTGGTGAAGGGGTTAGGGTGCCTGGTTGGTGAAGGGGTTAGAGTGCCTGGTTGGCGAGGGGTTTAGGATGTCTCGTTGGCGGGGAGTTTAAGGTGCCTAGTTGGCAAGGGGGGGTTAGGGTGCCTGGTTGGTGAGGGGGTTAGGGTGCCTGGTTGGCGAGGGTGTTTAGAATGCTTGGTTGGCAAAGGGGTTAGGGTGAATGGTTACTGAGGGGGGTTAGGGCACCTGCCTGGTGAGAGACTACAGTTGGGTGGGAGGGGGGTGGGATGACAGGTGTTAGGACCAGTAATGGACACAGTAAACTCAGGAAGTGTCAGGAACGGGGGCATGTAGTTGCATGGGTTAATGCTGAGTCTAGGTTCAGTTTAATAGATACCAAGAAAAAGATTAGGATTTTAATCCTCTAAGATTTTATGGGTAAACATTAAACGTAAGTGAGTGCGAACCCTCCAAATTCTCCAACTACCCGAGGTTCCGGGTGGAGGGGAGTTGGCAATCAGACTTTTCAAATTCCTGGACAATTTCCTTGGAGTCAGCTGCATCGGGAACATCTTAGCCAATGTCATAGAATCACACAATGTCAACAGAGGCCACTCAGCCCTAACCAATGGCTGTACTGGCTCTTGGAAACTCCAATTATTTTAGTCACATTCTCCTGTCCATTCCCCCATTGGCCAACAATTGTCTCCCGTTCAAGAATTCCCATTGTTTTCAGAAAGTTAATATTGAATTCGCTTCCACCACCTTTTCAGGTTGTGCGTTCCAGATCATAACAGTTCATTGCACATTTTTGAAGCCTTCAGGGTCTTTTGCCAATCATCTTGAATCTGTTGTCTTTGGTTACTGCTAGTTCTGCTCCTGAAAACTCTATCGCAATGCTTCATAAACTTTAATTAAATATTTCCTAAACCTTAACTGATGTCGATAAATCAATCTCACTTTCTCTAGTCTGTCCACAGGACTGAAGTACCTCATGCTTTCTACTATTCCCCTAAACCTCCTCTGCACTTTCTCCACAGGCTTCAATGATCTTTCCTATAAGTGTGGTGCCCAGAAGATATAATACAGAAGTAAATAAAAGCAAAACACTGCAGATGCTGGACATCTGAACTAAAAGCAGAAAGTGCTGGAGAAACTCCACAGATCTTGAACTCAAACAGTTAATTCTGTTTCTCTCCGTTTTAAGACAGGCTCAGTATTTCTGTTTTTATTATGTAAATCCAACAGATCCCTCTGTACCTGCACCCTCTTTCAAGATGATTAAAGTGTATGGTCCTGGGGTAATTTAGCACAGCAATACCTGACATATTCTTTGCTAAACTAACCTGAGCACCTTCGAAGTGTATTCACTTTTGCAATGGAAGAAACATTTCTGCGCACAGCAGTTCAGAAGAGGTTCACTAGACTGATCCCTGGAACAGAGGAGTTGTCTCAAGAGGAAAGGGACAGAGGATGCCCTAGAAAGGGTTGGCATGCAGGTACAGCAAGTGATCAGAAAGAGAAATTGAATAATTTTGTTTTATTGCAAGGCGAATGGAATATAGAAGTAGGAATGTTTTGCTTCAGCTGTACAGGGTCGTGGTGAGACCACATCTGGAGCACAGGGTACAGTTTTGGTCTCTTTATTTAAGTTGCATTAGAAGTATCCTCTTGATATCTATTAAACTGAACCTAGACTCAGCATTAACCCATGCAACTACATGCCCACCTTCCTGACACTTCCTGAGTTTACTGTGTCCATTACTGGTCCTAACACCTGTCGCCCCACCCGCCCTCCCACCCAACTCTAGTCTCTCACCAACCAGGTGCCCTAACCCCCCTCAGTAACCATGCACCCTAACCCCCTTTATTTAAGTTCAGAGAAGGTTCACTGAACTCATTCCTGGGCCATGGATTATGAGGAACTGTCAGACAAATTTGGATTTAGAAGAATGAGAGGTGCTTTTATTGAAACATACAAGATCCCGAGTAGACATGACGTGATGGATTCTGAATGGGTTTTACCCCTTGTAGATGAGATAAGAACTAAAGGGCACAGTTTAAAAATAAGAGATCTTCCATTTAAGATAGAGATGAAGCAAAATTGCTTCTCTCAGAGATTCATAAGATCAAAAGAGTGGGAGCAGAAATAGCCATCCAGTCCATCGAATCTACTTTTCCATTCCATAAGATGATATGCGATCAGATAATCCTCCTCCATTTTCCTGCCTTGCCCCCATAACCCTCGATTCTCTTACTGATTAAAAATCTTCTTTCTCAGCCTTGAATAATGGCCCACCCTCAACAGCCCCTTGCAGTAAAGAATTCCACAGACTCACAATCCTCTGAAAGGAAAACAAATCCTCCTCATCTACCTTAAATGTTTGACCCCTTATTCTGAGATTATCCTCTCTGGTCCTAAGATCTGTCTCTCACAATGGGAAACAACCTCTCAGCATCTATCCTGTCAAGTCTCCTAAGATTTGTCCATGGAATTCCTTTCCCTAGAGAACAGTTGGATCTGGATCTTTGAATATACTTAAGGAGGAGACACAAAGTCATATTGCATGGAAACAGACTCTTTGGTCCAACTCGATCATGCTGACCAAGTTTCCAAATGGAAACTAGTCCCACTTGCCTGTGTTTGGCCCACATCTCTTTAAACTTTCCTATTCACGCTCCTATCCAAACGTATTTAAATGCCGCAACTGTACCTGCATCTACCACTTCCCTTGGCAGTTCATTCCACTTACGAACTATCCTCTGTGTGAAAAAGTTGCCCCTCAGGTCCCTTTTAAATCTTTCTCCTCTCGCCTTAAAAAGATTCTTCCTAGTTTTGAACTCCCCTACCCGAGGGAAAAGACATTTGCTATACACTTGATCTATACCCCTCATGATTTTATCAACATCTATAAGGTCATCCCTCAACTTCCTAAACTCTAGTGAAGAAAGTCCAAGCCTATCCAGCCTCTCCTTATAACTCAAACTTTCCAGTCCTGGCAACATCCTGGTAAATCTTTTCTGAATCCTGACAAATTCAATAATATCCTTCCAACAGCAGGGCAACCAGAACCATACCCAGTACTCCAAAAGTGGCCTCACCAATGTCCTATACAACCTCAATATGATGTCCCAACTCCTATACTCAATGGTCTGAGCAATGAAGGTATCAAAGGGCATCAGGTATAGACAGGAAAGGACAGGCTACAAACAGATCAGCCATGATCTTATTGAGCAGAACAGTAAAACTCAGGGACCGAATGGCCTCACCTGTGTGTTCATATATCCCATAAGCCGCAATTTGTTAATAATCAGACAGTGTGTTTTTACCACTAATATTGATTGAAGCTTAAATATTTCCCAGGACATAAGGGGGAGCATAACTACTCTTCATGAATTAGTGCACCAGAGTCTTTCACCTCTGCCCAAGACAGCAGACAAAAACTCAAGTGTAATGTCGCATTATAAACACACCATCTCTGACGATGGCACAGTGGTTAGGACTGCTACCTCACAGCTTCAGGGACTGGGGCTCAATCCCAGCTTTGGGTAATTTTGTGGAGTTTTCACATTCTCCCTGCATCTATGTGGGTTTCCACCCACAGTCCAAACATGTGCAGGTTGGGTGGATTTGCCATGCTAAATTATCCCAGTGTCCACGGGTGTCCATGGATTAGCTGCAGCAAAAGCAGGCTTAGAGAGTTTGGGTGGGATGCTCTTTGGAGAGTTGGTGCAGTCTCAATGGGCCTAATGGGCCAAATGGCCTCTCCCTGCACTGTCGGGATTCTAATATTAAGTGGAATTTCAATCCAGATACTGTGTTCAAGACTCAAATGTGGGATTTGAACCTATCGTCTTCTAATATGGAATTAAGTGTTCTATCAACAGAGACACAAACAATACAAAACCTTTTAGATTCATGTCACATCCAGTCAACTAATGTGATAGGAGGTTTTAACTTTTCCCTTTGTAAGATGGGTGAGTTAAAATGCATCTTAAATCTGTATTGATTTTCGAACGGTGTTAAGATTGAGGTCATACCTGAACGTGCTGGGTAATCAGTGATGGAGTGACCGCACTGGAGGTAGGAAACACCACTGTATTCACAACACCAGGGTTGCTTTTATCTGGAGGGGGACTGTTCTGGGCAGTGAGTAGCGTCGCTGGCAGCTCAAGATCCTTTGGTTTCTTGGTTTTTGGTGGCTGATGGTTACAAATGTTTTCCACCTTCACCTGACTTGGGCTGGGCACCTGAGGTAAGTCATCATCAGCAGGTTTGGTATCAAGGACGTCACATTCCAACTCTTCAATCGCCTCTTCCTTCACCTTGAAATCTCCCTGGGAGGGAGAATCTCTGCCTGTTTCCATGGAGAGCTCACCTCCATCTTGCAGCTGTTGCTCCTCGCCTTGGAGTTGAACCTCAGGCTCCTCAGGGGGCCTCTCGAGAACCTGGACTTTCCCTTCGAGGTTTGGCAGCTCCAAGGTTCCAGGAGGGGAGTCGTTGGCCTGATCCCGGGATCGGTGGTTGTTGCTTTGCAGCGACTGGATGGTGAAGGTCGAGTAGAGACCGGAGCGCATGTATTCATTCCGAGACGAAACCCTGGTGGTGGGCTTCAGCTGCCTCTGCAAAGAAAGGTTATCATCCTTTGGCCTACTTATTGCCCACTCACTGTCTGAGGCATCGCACTTCTCTGGCTCCATCGACAGGTTGTCTGGCATAGACACAAACTTATAAACAAACTTCTGCCCATTCACCTTCTTAATAATGTTCTGGAAAAGAAATGAGATTTGCGAAAGAATAAAATCACAAGAAGCAATGGGGATATAGATCCTGACTTTGGCCATTAGCAAGCTGGAAGTGTAGTTCAGACCTTGAGAGAGATAAAAGGAGCTTTGTTCCCCACAGAGTCAAAACTTGACCCCCATGTGTTGCTTTAAAAATAGATTTTCAATCCAATATTTTCCAATTCCAAAGGCTCTGAGCTTTGATGTGGGAAGGCTGCAGGGGTGCTGACTGATCTCTCTTATCTTACCAACCCACAGCCTCTGCCTGTAGGGCTTTCCCAATTGCTACCTAAGAGATGTTACAGACAATTTGCCACCTCCCTAGTGGTGCAATACCAGGCAATAATGCGGCAAATTGACCCTGGAGATCAACTCTGCCCCTTCTGAACTCACCAACTATCATAGTCTTTAATTGGTCAACTTATGGCCCATTAGGACCCTCAATCTGCCATCTTCCCAAACACCTGCCTCCCCAGTCAGGCAAGAAAGGTGCCTAGTTTCCCAAACCTAGGGACAAGCATGATGAGTTCAATGACGGGGAGGGTCAGTGGGTTCCACCTGCCACAATGTCAGGGAAATCAGAGTCTGAGACTGGGGTAAAAGGTATGCGTTGGGATTGGGATGACCTTGGAAAGACATGCCCCTGCCATTGTCTCCGAACACGCTGACCAACCCCTCCCTGCAACCCCAACCCATGACATGAAGTTAAGAATGACATACATTCTCAATGCTAGACTCCCTCCCCCAGGAGCAGGATCTCAACAAGAAATATCCTGGACCCAAAGGCTCCTGGCCATTGACTGGCAGTACCAATGCCTGTGATAGGGCAAGATATCCACTGATCATTCTGCCTGTCAGCTCTTGGAGAGATATCTCAGTGGTGCGGGGTGTGACGTGTTCGTTGCCACTACCATGCTCATCATCGCACTCAGAAAAAAATTTGAAAATCATACCCATTCAATCATAATTGCCAAACAGGAACCCATATATTTTCTGTATAGATTAATTCCTATTTCCCCTCTCCATCTCCACAACCCTAGTTTGTTTTTCCCATCAATTTCCTTTTGAAATCGTTAATCAATACAACTCCCACCCCCTCTATAGGCAGCAAGCTGAGACTATTAAGGCTGACGTTTCGGGCCTAGACCCTTCATCAGAAAAGGGGGAGGGGAAGGGGGTTTTGAAATAAATAGGGAGAGAGTGGGAGGCGGATAGAAGAGGGATAGAGGAGAGGATAGGTGGAGAGGAAACAAACAGGTCGAAGAGGCGGGGATGG
>NC_063347.1:10132580-10137997 GCF_021869965.1 Rhincodon typus
TAAAGGGATACCCCTGGAGTGCATCTCTTCAATGAAGGTGGCATTGTGGGTGTTGTGGTGGGGGTGTGCAGGAATTGGAGAGGCGTAGAAAAAGCGTTACAATAGAGTGGATGAAAGGAAAGTTCCAAATAAGTAAAGCACAGGTGAACAAGATGCTCATTTCCATGGACAAAACAAACTCAGGCATCAAGAACTTAGTCAAATTTTACCACCATCATAACACAATGTTTGTCAATGTTTAATATCCATCATCTGATTTTTATTATATGGGACTTTAGATAGACCAAAATAGGTTTGAAAAGTAAAAAAATCTTAAGATGATCACCTGACCAATTTGAGTCAATCTCATGAATAGAGAAGACCTATTCGGAATTAAAATTAACTTCATCAAAGTATTTGAATCCAGTCACTCAGATCTGTAGACAACAAGGTGCAGGGCTGGATGAACACAGCAGGCCAAGCAGCATCATAGGAGCAGAGAGGCTGACGTTTCGGGCCTAGACCCTTCATCAGAAAAAATTGTGGATAAGAACATGTTGCTTTTACCTTTTCTTCCCGGTTACCTGACAGAACAGATAGCTGTGAAAGTACAGCTAACAATAGTGACTTATTACAGTGTGAAGTTGGCATGAATTAAACAAGAGAGACTTCAGAACTGCGAGCTAAAAAATCATGAGGAGTGTGGATAGGGTGAATAGCAAAGCTCTTTTCCTTGGGGTAGGGGAATTCAAAACTATAGAGTATAGGTTTCAGATGAGACGGAAAAGATTGAAAAGGGACATGAGGTGTAACATTTTCACACAGATGGTGGCTTGTATATGGACTGAACTGCCAGAGGAAGTGGTAGATGCAGGGGTAGTTACAACATTTAAAAGATATTTGGACAGATACATGAATAGGAAAGGTTTAGAGGGATATAGGCCAAATGCAGGCAAATGGGACTAGTTTAATTTGGGAAACCCAGCATGGACAAGTTGGACAGAAGGGTCTGTTTCCGTTCTGTATGACTCTGACTCTAATTAAAAGAAAGGCACAGATGTAATTTTTACTTCCATTGATACTAAAGCTCAAAAGCATTACCGGTCGGTTTTCTCACACAGGTCAGTGATGGACAACTCGATAACATTGTGGCAGTTTCTACGGCAGCTCCTGGACGAGAACAAGAACGACCTCATTTGTTGGACGTCTAAGGATGGCGAGTTCAAGCTACGTAATGCTGAGGAGGTGGCGCGGCTATGGGGCATGCGCAAGAATAAAACCAACATGAACTACGATAAGCTGAGCCGAGCACTCCGATATTACTACGACAAGGTGAGTTCAACCTGTGTTTAAAATAACAAGGTGTAGAGCTGGATGAACACAGCAGGCCAAGCAGCATCATAGGAGCAGGAAGGCTGACGTTTCGGGCCTAGACCCTTTATCAGAAAAGGGGGAGGGGAAGGGGGTTCTGAAATAAATAGGGAGAGAGGGGGAGACGGATAGAAGATGGATGGAGGAGCGGATAGGTGGAGAGGAGACAGACGGGTCAAATAGGCGGGGATGGAGCCAGTAAAGTTGAGTGTAGGTGGGGAGTTAGGGAGGGGATAGGTCAGTCCAGGGAGGACGGACAGGTCAAGGGGGCGGGATGAGGTTAGTAGGTAGGAGATGGGAGTGGGGCTTGAGGTGGGAGGAGGGGATAGGTGGGAGGAAGAACAGGTTAGAGAGGCGGGGACGAGCTGGGCTGGTTTTGGGATGGGGTAGAGGGAGGGGAGATTTTGAAGCTTGTGAAATCCACATTGATACCATTGGGCTGCAGGGTTCCCAAACAAAATATGAGGTGCTGTTCCTGCAACCTTCAGGTGGCATCGTTGTGGCACTGCAGGAGGCCCAGGATGGACATGTCATCTGAGGAATGGGAGGGGGAGTTGAAATGGTTCGCGACTGTGAGGTGCAGTTGTTTAGTGCAAACCGAGCATAGGTGCTCTGCAAAGCGGTCCCCGAGCCTCCGCCTGGTTTCCCCGATGTAGAGGAGGCCACAACGGGTACAGCGGATGCAGTATACCACGTTGGCAGATGTGCAGGTGAACATCTGCTTGATGTGAAAAGTCTTCTTGGGACCTGGGATGGGCGTGAGGGAGGAGGTGTAGGGGCAGGTGTAGCACTTCCTGCGGTTGCAGGGAAAAGTGCCGGGTGTGGTGGGGCTGGTGGGGAGTGTGGAGCGGACAAGGGAGTCACGGAGAGAGTGGTCCCTCCAGAAGGCAAATAAGGGTGGGGCGGGAAAAATGTCTTTGGTGGTGGGGTCGGATTGCAGATGGTGGAAGTGTCGGAGGATTATGCGTTGGATCCGGAGGTTGGTGGGGTGGTACGTGAGGACGAGGGGGATTCTGTTTTGGTTGTTATTGTGGGGAGGGGATGTGAGGGATGAGTTGTGGGAAATGCGGGAGACACAGTCGAGGGCGTTCTCGACCACTGAGTGGGGGATGTTGTGGTCCTTGAAAAACGAGGACATCTGAGATGTACGGGAGTGGAATGCCTCATCCAGGGAGCAGATGCTGCAGAGGCGAAGGAATTGGGAATAGGGGATGGCATTTTTGCAGGAAGGTTGGTGGGAGGAAGTGTATTCTAGGTAGCTGTGGGAGTCGGTGGGCTTGAAATGGATATCGGTTTCTAGGTGGTTGCCAGAGATGGAAACAGAGAGGTCCAGGAAGGAGAGAGAGGTATCAGAGATGGTCCAGGTGAACTTAAGGTTGGGGTGGAAAGTGTTGGTGAAGTGGATGAACTGTTCGAGCACCTCATGGGAGCACGAGGCGGCGCCGATACAGTCATCAATGTAACGGAGGAAGAATTGGGGTTTAGGGCCAGTGTAGGTACGGAAGAGGGATTGTTCCACATAACCTACAAATAGGCAGGCATAGCTTGGGCCCATGCGGGTACCCATGGCCACCCCCTTTGTCTGTAGGCAGTGGGAGGAATTGAAAGAGAAGTTGTTGGAGGGTGAGGACGAGTTCATCTGAGCTGATGAGGGTGTCAATGGAGGGGGACTGGTCGGGCCTGCGGGACAGGAAGAAGCGGAGGGCCTTTAGGCCATCTGTATGGGGAATGCAGGTGTATAGGGACTGGACGTCCATGGTAAAGATGAGGTATTGGGGACCAGGGAATTGGAAGTTTTGGAGGAGGTGGAGGACGTGGGTGTTGTCACGGACATAGGTAGGGAGTTCCTGGACCAAGGGAGAGAGAATGGAGTCAAGTCCAACAGAATCCCCCTCGTCCTCACGTACCACCCCACCAACCTCCGGATCCAACGCATCATCCTCCGACACTTCCGCCATCTGCAATCCGACCCCACCACCAAAGACATTTTTCCTTCCCCACCCTTATCTGCTTTCCGGAGGGACCACTCTCTCCAGCATCTGCAGTTCCTACTATCTCTGAATCAACCTGTGTTTAGACTGGGCTTCACTTAAACCCAGATGTGGGCGCAGCACGTTAGAATCACCCAGGGTTACAACATAAGTCGTCTAAGTAGAATATTGGTGAGGCCACCATTGGAGTATTGCGTACAATTCTGGTCATCCTTCTGTAGGAAAAATGTTGTTACATTGAGAGGGTGCAGAAAAGATTTACTAAGGTGTGGCTGGGACTAGATGGTTTGAGCTATAGCGAGAGGATGAATAGACTAGGTCTATTTTCCCTGCAACATCGGAGGCTGAGGGGTAACCTTGTAGAGATTTATAAAATCATGAGGGGCATGGATAGGGTGAATAGCCAAGGTCTTTTTCCTAGGACGGGAGACTTCAACACTCGGGGGTGTAGGTTTAAGGTGAGACGGGAAAGATTCATAAAGGGCCTGAGGGTCAACTATTTCACGCAGAGGGTGGTGCATGTATGGAACAAGTTGCCAGAGGAAGTGGCAGAGGCTGGTACAATTATGACATTTGAAAGGCATCTGGATGGGTATATGAACAGGAAGGGTTTAGAGGGATATGGGCCAAATGCTGGCAAATGGGACTAGGTCAGATTGGGACATCTGGCCGGCACTGATAAGTTGGACCGAAGGGTCTATTTCTGTGCATTTGACTCTGTGACTCTAAGTCAGCTAGCTCCAATGTTAAAATTGACCAGCAAGTGGCAGAAAACATCACATCAGGATCCACAGTCTAAATTATTAAGCAGTAAGTCTGACTGCTAAGTGAACAAGGACAGACTTTGGAGGAGGCACAGTGTATTTACAAAGCCCTGGTTTGGCTGCGAGTAGAGTATTGCATCTCTTGAGAAGAAAAATAGGAGACTTATATTGGATGTTTCAGAGAATGAGAGACTTTAACTGTGAGATTAGATCAGAGAAAGTGGGCTCGTTCTCTCTGGATCAAATGAGATAGCAGGAAAATCTGACTGAGGTGTACAAGTTTAGAAGTACGTTTGGATAAAGTAGGAAAGGAAGAGCCATTTCCAATGATTGACGGTATAAGGAATAGGGAACATAGATTTGAGGCTTTGGGTATGAGATGCTGGGGTGTGGGGGAGGGGCTGAGGTGTGAGGAAGAGTGTTTTAAAGCTGTATGTTCCCAGGCCCCAAGAAGACCTTCCACATCAAGCAGATGTTCACCTGCACATCTGCCAATGTGGTATACTGTATCTGCTGTTCCAGATGTGGCCTCCTCTACATTGGGGAAACCAAGCGGAGGCTTGGGGACCGCTTTGCGGAACACCTACGCTCGGTTCGCACTAAACAACTGCACCTCCCAGTTGCGAACCATTTCAACTCCCCCTCCCATTCCTTAGACGACATGTCCATCCTGGGCCTCCTGCAGTGCCACAACGATGCCACCTGAAGGTTGCAGGAACAACACCTCATATTTTGCTTGGGAATCCTGCAGCCCAATGGTATCAATGTGGACTTCACAAGCTTCAAAATCTCCCCTCCCCCAACCGCATCCCAAAACCAGCCCAGCTTGTCCCTGCCTCCCTAACCTGTCCTTCCTCCCACCTATCCCCTCTTCCCACCCCAAGCCCCACTCCCATCTCCTACCTACTAGCCTCATCCTGCGCCCTTGACCTGTCCATCCTCCCTGGACTGACCTATCTCCTCCGTAACTCCCCACCTACACTCACCTTTACTGGCTCCATCCCCGCCTCTTTGACCTGACTGTCTCCTCTCCACCTATCTTCTCCTCTATCCATCTTCTATCCGCCTCCCCCTCTCTCCCTATTTATTTCAGAACCCCCTTCCCCTCCCCCATTTCTGAAGAAGGGTCTAGGCCCGAAAGGTCAGCCTTCCTGCTCCTCTGATGCTGCTTGGCCTGCTGTGTTCATCCAGCTCTACACCGTGTTATCTCAGATTCTCCAGCATCAGCAGTTCCTACTATCTCTGAAACAACTGTGTTAATAGTCTCAGAGATAGTAGGAACTGCAGATGCTGGAGAATCCGAGACAACAAG
>NC_063347.1:10138497-10142467 GCF_021869965.1 Rhincodon typus
TTACTCTACAACCTTACACTCTCCCACAGCCCCAGTCGAAGTTAAAAATATGGCACCAAAGACAAGAATCATGACGAACCTATTTTCTCCTTGTACTGGTTATCTGGAGACTTCTCTGCTATGCAAATAAGAAGCTGGGTAAGGTTCACTGCAGAAATACAGCGGGGAATGCTGCTCTGGAAATTCTGCAGGTATCGAAAACTCTGCCTGTAGGGATAGACAGAACAGTTTGTTAGCTGCGCAAGAATGAATTTCCTAAGCAGATTAATAACAGATTTCACATATTCTGCTATTTGAAAAAACAAATCTACTTTAAAGTAAGATTGGCCAATTGTGCTGGTGAGGGGGGGTTAAAGTATAATTAAACAAAAAGAGAAAGATCTCTAATCCACTTCTTTTTGGTCAGATTAACAGTATCACACAGAATGTAGAATAGCCAGAAGTCAGAGAATGGACAGAAGATATTATAATGGGATCAAATGAATAGAAAATCTACTGCGGTCTTTTCAAATTTGATTTAATATGCCAATGTGCCCAAAATTCCCGGAGTTTTAGAAGAGACAGACAGAACGTGGAATGCATGGATTATGCACTTTGTATGGTATGATCTGCCTGTACTGCACGCAAAACAAAACTTTTCACTGCACCGGGTACACAGGACAATAACAAATCAAAATCAAAAGCCAAAGTGTACACATTTTAACAGATCATTTAAAAATGATACTTGGCCCTGGTGAGAATAAATTTGGAGTGCCATGAGTAGATCTGTTCTATTAATCCTCAAAAGAAAAATATATTGGAGTGGATACAGAGAAGCATTGCACTACTGAACTCAGAACTTGATGAACTGACACAAGAAAAAACTGACCAGCCTGGGATTTGTCTTATCAGTGAACTGAGCAGATTCATGAGAACAACATGTAAAATTATAAGAGATTAGGATAAATAATTAAGTTTTTGAGCTAATACAAAACTTAGGCGTGAAAGGTCAGATTTGCAATTTTCAAAAATCACTTGTGGGACAAAGGTGTTGCTGGCTGGCCAACATTTATTGCCTGTCCCTAGTTGCCCTTGAGAAGGTGGTGGTGAGCTGCCTTCTTGAACCGCTGCAGTTCACGAGCAGTAGATTGACCCACAATGCTCTTAGCATGGGAATTCCAGGACTTTGACCCAGCAACAGAGAAGGAACGACAATATATTTCCAAGTCAAGATTACAAATAGCTTAGGAGGGATCTTGCAGGCGGTAGTGTTGGCATGTATTGCTGCCCTTGTCCTTCTAGATGGAGGTGGATCTGGAAGTTGCTGTCTAAGAATCTCAGCTGTAAGGTGAATTTGTGCAGTGCATTTTATAGATAGTACACACTGCTGTCACTGAGTAACAGTGATGGAAGGAGTGGATGCTTGTAGATGTGGTGCCAATCAAGCAGGCTGCTTTGCGCTGAATGGTGTCAAGCTTCTTGGGTGTTGTTAGAGCTGCACCCACTCAGGCAAGTGGTGAGTATTCCATCATTATCCTGACTTGTGCCTTGTAGATGGTAGTCAGACTTTGGGAGTCAGGAGGTGAGTCACTTGTAGCAGTATTCCTAGCCTCTGACCTGCTCTTGTAACCACTGTGTTTATTTGGCAAGTCCATTTGAGTTTCTGGTCAATGGTATCCCCCCAGGATGCTGACACTGATGATAACATCATTGAATGTCAAGGGGTGGTAGTTAGATTCTCTCGTATTGGAGATGGTCATTGCCTGGCGTTTGTGTGGCATGAATATTACTTGCCACTTGACAGTACAAGCCTGGATATTGTCCAGATATTGTTGCATTTGAACATGGACTGCTTCAGTATGAGGAGCCATAAATGCTGCTGAACATTGTGCAATCATCGGCCACCATCCCCACTTCTCACCTTATGATGGAGGGAAGGTCATTGATGAAGCAGCTGAAAATGGTTGGGCTTGGGACACTACCCTGAGGAACTCCTGCAAAGATGTCCTGGAGCTGAGATGACTCACCTCCAACAATCACAACCACTTTCCTGTGCCAGGTATGACTCCAACCAGGGGAGAATTTGCTCCAACACCCATTAATTCCAGCTTTGCTAGAGGTCCCTGATGCCACACTCGGTCAAATGCAGCCTTGATGTCAAGGGCTGTTACTCTCGCCTCACTTCTGGAATTCAGCTGTTTTGTTCCTGTTTGAACCAAGGCTGTAATGAGGTCAGGAGCTGAGTGGCCCTGGCGGAACCCAAACTGGGTGTCACTGAGCAAGTTATTGTGGAGCAGGTGCTGCTTAATAGTACTGTTGATAACACCTTCCATCACTTTACTAATGATCCAAAGTAGATTGATGGAGTGGGGGGGTGGGGGTGCGGATGGTGGGGAGTGGGGCGCGGTAATTGGCCTGGTTGGATTAGACCTGCTTTTTGTGTACAGGATGTAGCTGGGCAATTTTCCACATTGTCAGATAGATGCCAATGTTGTAACTGTACTGGAACAGCCAAGTCACTACTTACTGCCCAATCCTTGTTGCTCTTGAGAAGGTGGTGGTGAGCTGTCTCTTGAACCACTGCAATCCATACAATGCAGCTAAACCCACAATGTTGTTAGGGAGGGAATTCCAGGGTTTTGACCCAGTGACAATTTAAAAAGCCCCCTTAAACCGATCTCCTCTAACTGTTATTTTAGCCATCCCTCATAATGTCACCTTCTCAATTGTGCCAGCTATTTTTGACTGATTTTGCTTCTGAGAAATACCTTGGAATATCTAACAGCATTAAAAGCCTCATCAATTTAAACTTGTAAATGTTATTAGATACAAAATTTAATATGAAAAATAATTTCCAGGAGGTACATGGTGGCTGGAGGCAATATTTCTTCTTAAGCTTGAGTTATCATTTTGGCCCCAAATTCAGTAGACAGAACTCGTATTTTACTCTATAGCCATAACATTATCTGGTTCTCATAATACCTGACAAGTTCCTCCATTTGCATTTCACCATCTCCCTCTTTAAGTTTGTTTGCCAGGACACCAAGTGCTAACCTCAGTAGTTTACGGTTTTCATGCTGGGCAAATCCAGACCTGTACGTTTAAAGAGAAAAGATACCAATTTTATTGCAGAACCAGTAAATTTTACTGTTTCTAATGCTGGTCCATCAAGAAATCAACTGTTGTATTTTTTAAACACTTAAATCATACAACTTCTATCTCTTCACCTCTCCTTGCCTAATTTAACACAATTTCATTTATATCTGCTGTAGTGAAGAAATTGCAGATGTGTAATTATCTGTAATCAATTCATCACAGTTCAAAGTAAAATTCCATGATGATGTCAAATACTATGTAGCTTGATTATCTGATATAATGGAAAAAATTATAAAAGATATTCAGATTTGCCATCAGTTACGCTGTTCTGCTGTGCTTGAACTATTAATAATCTAAAAGTTACAGTCCTTGCTGATCATATGCCTATGCCTCAGCTCCACACCCACGCAAGGCAGCCATAAGCACAGCCAACTAAAGCCTTTGAAGTACTGGGATCATTATTAAAGGCAGTACGGCCTCACTTCCAACAATCACATCTCCACACCACTGATCTCAATGAAACCACTAACTCTAAAAATTAACATATAACTTGTCCTTCTTAGTAAATGACTATGCCTGTGAGTAGAACACAGGAGTAGTGCCAGAAGACTGGAGACTAGCAAATGTTGTCCCCATGTTCAAGAAGGGGAGTAGAGACAACCCTGGTAATTATAGACCAGTGAGCCTTACTTCGGTTGTGGGTAAAGTGTTGGAAAGGATTATAAGAGATAGGATTTATAATCATCTAGAAAGGAATAATTTGATTAGGGATAGTCAACACGGTTTTGTGAAGGGTAGGTCGTGCCTCACAAACCTTATTGAGTTCTTCGAGAAGGTGACCAAACAGGTGGATGAGGGTAAAGCGGTTGATGTGGTGTATTTGGATTTCAGTAAA
>NC_063347.1:10147467-10157886 GCF_021869965.1 Rhincodon typus
GAAGAAGGGTCCAGACCTGAAACGTCAGCTTTCCTGCTCCTCTGATGCTGCCTGGCCTGCTGTGTTCATCCAGCTCTACACCATGTTATCAACTATCAGTGTTGTATTGTTTCAGTTGCATTTTAAGGGTTAATTTTCTTTTGTTCTTCCCTGAAATCTCGCCCTGAACCATGCCACAAATACATGCTGGAGTTCTGGCCAGAACTTTTTATAAATAGCTATTGTAATCTATACAAGAGGAATTTATGGCATCCAACCCTTCAATTTTCCATCCTTTCTTGTGAGGCTGTGCCTTCAAAAGCTCATTCCCTTACCACAACAAAAATTGGAAAACATAGTACAGGAGCAAACCCACATCCTAACCTTTTTAAAACATACCTTTGCTTAATGTGCTTGAGATAAATCCTACATCTTACTGATTGAAGGTAAGCAATTCATGAATTAGAAACATAGAGCAATCCACCTGCCTCAGGGTTCATGAGCAAACTCAACAGCTCACTGCATTGCTGTGGCTAATTATACATCTCCACAGCCAACAGCCCTTACCTGGAAGTAATTGTGAACATTTTCCAAATGGTTACACAAGGGATTGAGCAATTCTACAGCAGTCTGAGCAAGTTCTTGTGGAGTCATTTGGCGTAAGTGCGAAAATCCGACATCTCGATCACCTTTGACCTAAATTAAAAGTAGTAAATAATAAAATGTGTTTCTAAAAAAAATTCAGAATTTAACTTTCATTTATACACAATGCAGCTTTCCCACTGCAAATGCATTCGAAGAAAATATAAACACATTGAAATAAAGACTTGCATTTACATAGCGCATTAGGATACCGTGACAGCTTCATAATTGGCATATGTACTTTTGAAAAGTAGTGACTTGTAATGTAGGAATGCGGCAGTCAATTTGTCCACAGGAAAATTCCATAAACAACCATGGGATAATGACCAGATAATCATTTTTCTCTCCCAAAATATAGGTTGAGGGATAAATATTGACTCGTACACCAGGTTCTTCTTTAAAGTAGCACGATGGGATCTTTTGTGTCCTCTCGGGTTAATGGCTCATCTGAAAGATATCTGATACAACAGCACTGCCCTCAGTAATGCATTGGAATGTTGGCCTAGACATTTTCGAAAAGATTCTGTGTTGCTACAGCAGAGACATGCACATGCAACAAAGCATCTTGCAATTTTACAATCTTCATCCTCCCTTACTTAATGAAATATAATGAAGCTTCTTGACTGCTTAAAGAGAATTAAAAAAGAACGTTTTTGAATGGAGAGACAGGTCACAAGCAAAGGTAAATTTAGATGCAGCGTTCAAAGAAATAGTGGCTGAAACAAACACAGAAAATGCTGAAGAAATTCAGTCAGCCTGGCAGCATCTGTGGAGAGAGAAATAGAATTAATATCAAGTCTGAGATGACTATTTGGACTCAAAATGTTAACTCTGTTTTGCTCTCCACAGATGATGCTAGACCTGCTGAGTTCCTTCAGCATTTTTGTGTTTGTTTCAGATTTCCAGCATCTATAGTATTTTGCTTTTCAATGACTAAAACAACAAATACAAGAATTTTCAGGACCTTCTTATTAACCTTCTAGTTATGTTAAGATATAATTTTGTCCATTTTGTCCCGTTTTTAAAGCTACCTTTGATGGTACTAAATTTGTTTCCCTTCTTACCTAGATTACATAATTTAACACGCAACAGATAGCCATCCCTGGATCACTTCTTGACATTCAAGTTGGCTGCATGCGCTTCTGGCTTTTTGCTTTTGCCAGGAACAAGTGTCTCATTCTTATAGGATCCATCTTCCACCTCCCTCCCTTCACTCCCTTAGCAACAACTTGATGGAGATGAGGAAGTTATTTTGTGGGAAATGTTAAGGTGGACCTATGATTTTCTCATGGGCATACGGCATTAGGACAGCAATGTACTTTGGCACTCAGCCACCTGTGACTGAAACAAATGATGTGCAATGTGCAGTACTCAAGCAATTCATCGGTTCCAATGTAACAACAGTTCAGCAATGACAGCATTTCTGTCTTTCTCCTGTATCAAGTAAAAATAGAACAAGGAACATTTGGAAAATATTTGCAAAGCTGGACCCAAGAGTGCAGAATACTGTCCATATATTTGAAACTGTTTATGAATGTTATCCAGCCAAAGATTACAGCAAGTGAACTATTTCAAATTATGCTTCCATATTCCAGAGAATCTACCTTATTAATAAGTCATAAATATCCTTCCTATAATCAATTTTCATTAGCTATGTACCTTTAAGAAGAGCATTTTTTTTGCAGCAGTTGCAACCAACATGTAGTCTAATTTACGAGCTAGGTCCTCCAGAAGAAACATTAGTTCAGCTGACCTCAGCTGCACAACTTCAGTAGCCTACAAGAAAAAACATCCATCAATATTGATATTGACCTATAAGCCAGTGTGAAATTAGTGGCCCTGTATGGTCGATTTAGCTCACTAGTTTACAATTAAATTTACCTTATGATTAAACGGACAATGTTACATTACATAACTAATTATTTCAGAACTGAACTGTATAGATGATTAGAAATATAGCTATGCAGTGTAGTACTGTTATAAAGAAATAAACTTTTTTAAGTGTTGTGAATTTTCCAGACAGACTTCTTGACAACAAATTAAGCTATGTACTGACCTTGGTACGTAGTTCAGTCTCCAATAGGGATTTGGTTACTAGTCTACACCGTAGGACAAAGAATACATCTGTATCCAGCTCTCTAAAGTAGGCTCTGTAATTGGATAAATTTATAAAGACCTTCCCTTCTTCTGTGTTTTCCTGCAGAATACAAGATACTGTGTGAAACATCACCTAGACATTTAAAGGACACACAGTCATTTTCTCATAATGAATTGTGGATCATCATTCATTAACTTTAATTATTGCAATCACTGTACACATTATCGATGACATGTAAAGCCCTGGCCATCAATATCCACCAGGTCAACTATCCTACCAAGTCAATTTTACTCCAGTCCTAAAACTGAGCCTTACCACTCCATGTGATCTACACAATTTTGTAAACAACAGAAGAGCAATTTCAAGTAAATGCAATCATCTTGCGTGCATGAACACTAAAATCAATGATACATTGCACCATGGAGTGTTGGGATAAAGATTTGCACCTGGTGCTTTGTAAGGCACATATCGTGACCAAAAGGGAAAGTGAGATAAATGGAGAGTGTGAGAGAAAATGAGTCATTGCTTCACAGAAACAGGGTACAAGTGAAGGTCAAAGCCAAACATCTGCATGTCCTTGTTAACTGTACCTTCCCTTGTGTACTTTCAGATTGCACTTGACTTTCTTCTGTAGGCTCCTCGGTCTGAGAGCTGTCTGTAGAAGAATTCTTGTTACCCTCAGATTTCTGTTTCTTCTTACCCTTTTGATCTTGAAGGAAAAAGACACATAAAAACAAACATGAACTGTCACCAGGCTCTGAACTTACTGATATTGGACCCTTACACCAGGGCTCCTATTGGTATTTTGTGTTTTGCTCATTTTTCTCATTTTACTCTGCTGAAGACACTGGCTTCAGTTCCAAAGACACCAGTCAGCTAATGGTACCTGGCCAAGCAGTCTTTTTATTTAACCTATTTGCTAATCAACTTGTTCAGAGATGTCATTACACACCTCTGGAGCAAGTGGGACTTGAACCTAGGCCTCTTGGTTCAGGGGTAGGGACACTATCACAGATCCCCAAGAGGGCCCAAGTGGCCATTTATTGACTGAGTCAAAGCAATAAGCACCAGCTGGACAGTCAACCAAAGTGGGGAAATCAGAGTTTGATCATTTTCTAAACATATGCAATTTTCCCCAAAATAGTCTTTGAATTGTAATAAGGAACAGGAAATCCGACCAACTTAGCTGAGGTCACTCAACTCAATGTAGCCTGTGACTGAAACTTCAGATCCTGCTGCTGAGTAAATGTCAACTGTTCACAGGATGGACTGACTGGCCCAGCAAGCAAGTTTACTTTTCATCTGAAAGTGAGTAGGTGCTCCTGATTTAAGCTGGAGCTCCTTATCCCCTCTCCCCAACATACTATTGAAGGGAAGGAAAAATAGATCAACTATGGTCACACCAATGGTGCTACTGCCTCAAAGAGACCAGAAAAGACTAGATCAAACCATGAACAATTTTCTTGGTCACAGAAATGTTGGGATGAGTAACAGAGATTATAGTTGCATTGGATTTCAAAGAACTTTCTGCTTGGAAACTTCAAGGAAATTTATACAAGGCAAGCAAATGAACAAGAAAACAGCAGATGGAATACAATATGTTAGAACAGAATGCAGAGTAGTTCTTAAAAGATGAGTGTCTGGGAAGTGTTGATATCCACAGGGAGCTGGGTCTCCATATTCAAGAGTCACTGAAAGCCAACACTTTCAGTGCAGCAAGCAATTAGGAAGGCCAATGGTATGGTCACTTTTATTGCAATAGGATTTGAGTAAAGGATTTACAAAGCCATGCTGCAATTGCATACAGCCTTGGCGAGAGGAGCACCAGGCCTATTGTGTACAATTTTGGTCTCCTTATCTAAGGAAGGATGTGCTTGCCATGGGGAGGCAGTAAGCTCAGTTGACTGGAAGGTTGGTTTGTGATGCAGGGTGACACCAACGGCATGGGTTCAATTCCCACCACTAGCTGAGGTTCCAATAAGGACTCTCCTTTTCAACCTTCCCGTTCACCTGAGGTGCGATGCCTGCTCAGGTTCACCCACCACTCCATTGCAAGAGCAATGGTCTGGTAAGACTTTGGCAACTTTCATGCTTGCATAGAGGAAACAAAACACAGATTCGCCAATCTGATTTGTGAGATGGCAGGAATGTCGTACGAGGAGAAACTGAGGAAACTGGGTCTATATTTTCTGGAGTTCAGAAGAACAAAGGGTGATTTCATTGAAATACACAAAATTCTTAGCTGCTCAGCACAGTAGATGCAGGAAGGGTATTTACATTGGCTAGAGGTCTACAGTCAATTAACACAGTCTCAGAATAAGAAACAGGCCATTTGGACAGGAGGTATTTCTTGATGCAGAGGGTGGTGAATGTCTAGAATCTCTAGAATTCTCTACCCAGAGGCTTTGGAAGTTCAGTCACTGATTATGTTGAAGATTGAGACTGATAAATTTCTAGTTGCTAATTACATCAAGGGAGAATGTGGATAAATGGTGGTGAGGCAGAAGATCAGCTCATCTGGCTGAAATACAAAGCAGGCTTGAGAAGCTAAATAGCCTGCTCCTGTTCCCATTTGCCTGCTCAGTCCCCAGACAACCCGAAGTTCTGCATTTAACCCTTGATCACCTTTCTTTCCTTTCTTAGTTGTTGCTGCATGAGATGCAGTCAGAGGAACCTCAGTGACCTCCAAATCAAAGTTTGCCAGTGGAGGGATATATCCAGGTGTTGCTGAGATGTTAAAGGAAATAACAGCAGATTAGAATCTTCAAACTGAAGACAGAGGACAGCAATAATATTTTAAGTACCAAAATAAGAAAAACTGTTACAATGATGATGAAAAATAGCTTCTATATAATTTTCAAATTAACTTTGGAAAATATGCCCTAAATACCCAGAGTGCCCAGTTCACACTTCCGCAACGAGAAAAAAAAAGAGGCTTTCGTCCCAAGAATTAAAAATGTACCAGATTTAAATCAGTTTATATCAGCCATACTCCAGCTTTATTGTTAATTGGGGCACAAAGATCAAAATCAGCATCCTGTTACTCCCATGACCCACTTGGGTCTCTTCAGACAGGTGACCAAGGCTCTCCATGAAACTCATAATACAAATGGCAGAAATTAACATTACTAAAAATCCAAACAATTTTTAAATACTAATGAACAAAGCAAGTATTGGTACCCAATTCAGAGCAGCCTGACCAGACGTTCCTCCAAAAAGGCTGCTCCATAAAGAGATTATGTTGTTTTTTCCTTAATATAAATAAGGTGTTCATTGTGCAGCCAACAGGAGCTAGATGCCTAAATCTCTGCAGACTGTAGCCCACCTTCAACTTAACTCTGCCAGCTCATGTCTTCTTCCAGATTTCTCATTTATCCAATTCTTCCAATCACCCTTCAATTGACCAGCTGCTTTGCATCTGCAGGCAACTTACCACAAGTACAGTACTAAGGTCCCGTAGGGACAACAAAACTTTTCAGGCTTACAGATGCTTTTATCAATCAGACAGTGGGCACACCCAACCTCCTTCATGTGCAATAAATGAAAGGAGTCACATTGTAAATAACCCCACTTTTCGCAATATGGCACTCATCCAGATTAAACTGGCAATTTCAGTTTGAGATCACATGGCATGTTGAAGCTCAGCTGGTAGAACTGCAAACTGGAAGAATAACTATGTGTAGGTCTCGCCTGAAATGCTACACATTTGCTATAAATAGAGAAAGCAACAGAATTATGTTGTCTAAGAAAAGATCCATATTAATAGATTTAGATCTCTTCAGATCAGGTCATGTGTAAGGGTGGCTTGTACACCATCTTACAAATAGCGAGTTCAGCCCACATATAATCATCCAGAAAACCTCAAAAGTAGCATGGAAAAATATCTATATTAATTAGTGTACACCAGACATTACATTCAGCTAAAAAGCCAAGAATAAACAGACGCAAGAGCATAAACTACACCGAACCTGCCAAACACTTCTCCAGTAACACCTGTAGATGTGTAATGTTCTGCAGCCGGAGAAGTACCTTGCCCTTCATCTCAGTGTCCTGCTGTTTACAGAATGCATTCACGACCTGGACAGAAAAAATAACAAGTGAGACCATCTCACACAGAATTGTCATCCCATGCATACAACTGGTCAGCCACACTGTTCTGTATCTTGCAACGATCTTGCCTACTTAGACACTATAACTGATTTGAAACCAAATCTATGGATGGCTGTCACAGATTGAGTTTTTAAAGAATTTCTCAAGCAGTTTTACAATTGACTATGAACTGGCCAGACCAGACCAACTCATTAAAAACACTACGCTTGCTTCATTACCTCTCTGAACCAATTGAGAGTGTGAAACAGCAGTGAGCATAGAAGTTCCCGCTCCTGTTTGGATAGTGACTCCAACTTCTCCACCAGTTCAAAGTTAGTCAGGTAAAGTGGACAACCTGCAATAGACAGTTAGCATAGTAAAGTAAAAGGTGTTAACAGTCATGGTGTACGTATTAATCTGTTTTCCACAATAAAATGCCAGTTCACTTTTTCATACACACAAGATCATACAGCAACTTTTATTTACATGTTATACTTTCTAATGACACTTTAAATTCTTCACTATAATCTGAACCACTACAATCCAATTCACACATTCTTCATTTTCAGTGTGTCATTTAAGTTGATGGATTATTACACGGGACTTGTTACTCCCACAATAATCTGCTACAAAGTATATTGTTACATACATTATTAAGAAACAAGATCAATCAAATGGCGCTGTTACTTTCGACTGGAACATTTATAGGCATTATAACAACTGTATTTCTGGACTGTCTGTCTTCCCACTTTTAACAGCCCTGCTAAAAATATGAAATAAAAACAAAGTGCTGGATAACCTCAGCAGATCTGACAGCATCTATGGAGAGAAAAACAGAGTTAACATTTTGAGTCCAATGTGATTCCTCTATGGAACTCCTCAGAACTGTTCCCAAGAACAATCATATCGGACTCAAAATGTTAATTCTGTTTTTCTGACCATAGATGTTGCCACACCTGCTATATTTCTCCAGCACTTTGTCCTTATTTCAGATCTCCAATATCTGCAGTACTGTACTTTTATTCGACAATTAAAAATATAGAATTTTACAGAACAGGAGACAGCCATTCAACCTGTCATGTCTGTACCAGCTCCCGAAAGAGCTAAACATCTTGTCCCCATTCTCGAGCCCTATCTCCGTAGTTCTCCAAATTCATCACTTTCAAATATATATCCAGCTGTCTTTTGAAACCTCCAATGGAATTGCCTCCACCACTCTCCCAGGCATTCCAAATCCTAACAACTCTCTGAGTAAAGAAATTTCTCATCTCATTCCTAGCTGTCTTGCTGACAGCCTTGAAATTGTAACCTCTAGTTACTGACATCTACTAGTGGAAACAGAATATCCTTGTTTACGCTGTCAAAATTGTTCATAATTTGAACACCTTAATAAGATCACCTCTTTTCTGCTCCAAGAAGAAAAAGCTGAATTTCTCACATCTTTCCGTGTATCTAAAATCCCTCATTCCTGATATCAGTCTAGTAAATTTCCTTTGCATTCTCTCCAGATCTTTTACATCCTTCATTAAATAAGAAAGGATGTGGACTGCAACGGTTCAAGAAGGCACCTTACCACCACTTTCTCAAGGGCAACTAGGCTCAGATAGTAAATGCCCACATCCCATGAGTAAATTAAAGAAATGATATCCAGAAGTGAACACAATACTCGCAATGTGTTCTGACCAATTATTTGTAGAGGTAGAATCATAGAATCCCTACAGTGTGGAAACAGGCCCTTCGGCCCAACAAGTCCACACCGACCCTCAGAGCATCCCACCCAAACCCACGCCCCTCTAACCCATTTAATCGACACACCCCTGAACACTATGAGCAATTTAGCATGGCCAATCCACCTACCCTGCACATCTCTGGACTGTGGGAGGAAACCCACGCAGACACGGGGAGAATGTGCAAGCTCCACACAGACAGTCACCCAAGGATAGAATCGAACCCAGGTCCCTGGTGCTGTGAGGCAGCAGTGCTAACCACTGAGCCACCGTGCCACCCCATTAAATACAACAGGTGTTGCATCACTTCCTTGCTTTTATACTCTGTGTCTCTATTTATAAACCCAAGGATCCTATAAGTCTTCTTAACAACTGTTTCATCTTGCTTGGCCACTTTCAGAGAATTATGCATGTGAACCCCAAGATCCCTCTGTACCTGTGCTCCAATCAAAGTTGTATCATTGAAGCTGCATTGTCTCTCCCCGTTTCTTCTAGCAAAATGCATTACCTCACATTTCTCTGCATTGAATTTCATCTGCCAGGTGTCTGCCCATTTGGCCAATTTGTCAACATCCCTCTGAAGTCGATCAGCGTCATCTTCATAATTCACTATTCTCCCTGGCTTAGTATCATCTGCAAATTTAGAGATCTTGCCCTCAAAATGCATCTCCAAAACATGGTTCACCCAATGTCTCAGAAGTGATGAGTAGCTGAGTGGTACAGATCAATATGGCCTCATGTAAGTTTACCTATATCAGCTAAGGCAATGGTAGTGGCACTAACCTCAGCTTAGGGGGTAAAACACAAACACAGATAACTTGTTTTAATCACTTCATAGTAATAGCTTGGAAAAGACATGAAGTTTTGTGCAACAGCAGAAACATATTTCTCACTCCTTCGCTCATAAATATAAACTTGTAACTCAAACACTGTATTTTGTATTAGGGTTGAGAGCAGCCCTCTACCACAGTGGATTAATATACAGCTCCCAGGAGTGAGCATCATACAAACATATCACCATACTGACATGGTGAGGACTGTACAATGCAAGTAAAATACATTATTTCTTGTGACAAAGTACAACTATGAGCAGAAACGAAGATAAAAGTCCCAACAATTCTTCAGTGAATCACCAAACACTACAACACAGAAAGAGGTCATTTGGCCCATAAAGTCTGCACTGGAAATTCCCACACAAGGAAGCACATGGCTCTTTTGGTGCAAGCTCAGTGGTCAACCTGCTCATGTTAGAGTGGCTTTATTTACATATGTTCCACAGTGTTAGAAATGGAAACAGCAAGACAGCCTAAAGTGCTACATTAGTACACATTTGAATAGGCTCTGAAGAATACAATACGACCACAAGACATATTATTCATCTTTAGTAGGAACTTTCATGATGATGCGTCAGGTAAAAACCACATGCAGCTGCATGGTACAAACCACAGCCCTAAGCACACTCCCATTAATAAGTTAGCTGATCAGCTGAGCTGAAAAAATATACTTGGCTCTTATTTTTAAAAATGTAGAACTTCCTACATGTGCAACAAAATCAGCACTACAATGCTGCAGTATTAGATTTTACCACTAGAGAACCTTCTTGAGCCACAAGAATGTCTTGTAAAGTTTCACATACTTTTTGCCAAAGATATTTTGAAGTTCGTGGGAAAAAAAATTATCAAATAGGCCGCATTTTGTTCTGGATAGGCACTGGGGTGTCAATGCAGGGAAATTAAACTCTTTTCTCATGTAGTCCATGTTCAATTGCCTACTGACTTTTATTTCTGCACATACCTACTATTCACATACAAGGTGCTTCTCATCCCCACTCTAGGTTCTTCAGTTTGGAATTAACTTTCTAGGACCATCCCTCTTCATACAAAA
>NC_063347.1:10158286-10194216 GCF_021869965.1 Rhincodon typus
ATGGCTTTGTGAGGGGCAGGTCATGCCTCACAAGTCTTATTGAATTCTTTGAGGATATGACAAAACGCTGGATGAAGGTAGAGCAGTGGATGTGGTGTATATGGATTTTAGCAAGGCATTTGATAAGGTTCCACATGGTAGGCTCATTCAGAAAGTAAGGAGGCATGGGATTCAGGGAAATTTGGTTCTCAGGATATAAAACTGGCTGTCCAATAGAATACAGAGGATGGTAATAGATGGAAAGTATTCAGCCTGGAGCTCAGTGACCAGTGGTGTTCTGCAGGGATCTATTCTGGGACCTCTGCTCTTTGTGATCTTTATAAATGACTTGGATGAGGAAGTGGAAGGGTGGGTTAGTAAGTTTGCCAATGACACCAAGGTTGGTGGAGATATGGACAGCGTGGAGGGCTGCTGTAGGTTGCAACGGGACATTGACAAAATGCAAAGAACTGGCAGATGGAATTCAATAAATGTGCGAGGTACAATTGGGAAACTTATCAACAACATGAAAACGGGCCAGTTTAACTGACAGCGAAGAGGATGGTTATCGACTGCAGGATGATAGCAATGGTTTAGTTGACTGGGCAGAGAAGTGGCACATGGAATTCAATTCAGAAACGTGTGAAGTGATTCATTTTGGAAGGTCGAATTTGAATGCAGAAGACAGGGTTAACAGCAGGATTCTTGGCAGTGTGGAGGAACAGAGGGATCTTGGGGTCCACGTCCATAGATCCCTCAAAGTTGCTACCCAAGTTGATAGGGTTTTAAAGAAGGCTTTCATTGGCAGGGGAATTGAGTTTAGGAGCCGTGAGGTTATGCTGCAGCTCTATAAAACTCTGGTTAGACCATACTTGGAATATTGTGTTCAGTTCTGGTCATCTCATTAGAAGAAAGATGTGGCAGCTTTAGAGACGGTGCAGAGGAGATTTACCAGGATGCTGCCTGGACTGGAGGGCAGGTCTTATGAGGAAAGGTTGAGGGAGCTAGGGCTTTTTTCATTGGAGTGAAGAAGGACGAGAGGTGACTTGATAGAGGTTTACAAGATGATGAGAGGCATAGATAGAGTGGATAGTCAGAGACCTTTTTCCCAGGTCGGAAATGACTATTACGAGGGGGCATAATTTTAAGATGATTGAGGAAGGTATGGGGAGATGTCAGAGGTAGGTTCTTTACACAGAGAGTGGTAGGTGTGTGAAATACACTGCTGGCAGTGGTAGTGGGGTCAGATACTTTAAAGACTTTTAAGCAACTCTTGGAAAGGCACATGGCGGATAGTAAAATGTAGGGTATGCAGGGTAGATTGATCTTAGTAGGATAATAGGTCGGCACAACATCGTGGGCCGAAGGGCCTGTACTGTGCTGTACTGTTCCTTGTTCTAAAGACTAGTTGTTCTTGGCTTGGAGAAAAGGTCATCACCCATAACTGGCAAGCCACCACAATTGATGTATCCCAGAACCTTATCGGAAGATAGGGAAGAGATTGTTGGGCCCCTTGCTAAGATATTTGCATCATTAATAGCCATGGGTGAGGAGCTGGAAGACTGGAGGTTGCTAATGTGATACCATTATTTAAGAAAGGTGGTAAGGAAAAGCCAGAGAACTATAGGCCGGTGAGCCTGACGTCAGTGGTGGGTAAGTTGTTGAGAGGAGATTCTGAGGGACAGGATTTACACGCATTTGGAAAGACAAAGACCGATTAAGGGGAGTCAACATGGCGTTGCACATGGGATATCGTGTCTCACTAAGTTAATTGAGTTCTTTGAAGAAGTGACCAAGAAGATTGATGAAGGCAGTGTGGTACATGTGATCCATATGGACTTCAACAAGGCATTAGGCAAGGTTCCACATGGTAGACTGGTGAGCAAGGTTAGATGACATAGAATCCAGGGGGAGGTGGCCAATTGGATACAAAATTGGCTTGAAGGTAGCAGGTGGTGGTGGCAGGTTATTTTTCAGACTGGAGGCCTGTAACCAGCAGTGTGCTGCAAGGATCGGTGTGCTGCTGGGTCCACTGCTTTTTGTCATTTATATAAATGATTTGGATGTAATATAGGAAGCATGGTTTGTAAGTTTGCAGACGACACCAAAATTGATGGTGTAATGGACTGTGAAGAAGGCTATCTTACAGTACATTGGGACCTGGATCAGATGGGCCAATGGGCTGAGGTGAGGCAGACAGTTTAACTTAGATAAATGTGAGGTGTTGCATTCTGCTAAGGCAGGACTTATACAGTTAATGCTGCGGCCGTGGGGAGTGTTGCCAAACAGGGACCTAGCGGTACAGGTGCATAGTTCTTTGAAAGTGGAATCGCAAGTAGACAAATTGGTGAAGGTGTTTGGCACACTTGCCTTCATTGGTCAGTGCATTGAGTATAGGAGTTGGGATGTCATGTTTCTGCTGTACAGGACACTGGTTAGGCCACTTCTAGAATACTGCATTCAATTCTAGTCTCCCTGGTATAGGAAGGATGCTGGTAAATTTGAAAGGGTTCAGAAAAGATTTATGAGGATGTTGTTGGGATTGTGGGGTTTGAGCTACAGAGAGAGGGGCTGAATACACTTGGGGCTTCTTTCCATGGAGCATCAGAGATTGAGTGGTGATCTTATGGACATTTATAAAATTATGAGGGGCATGGATAAGGTGAATAACCAAGCTCTTTTTCCCAGGTAGGGGAGTCCAAAACTAGATGGCTTAGTTTTAAGGTGAGAGGGGAAAGATTTAAAAGTGGCCGGAGGGGCAATCTTTCTACACAGGGAGTGGTGCATGTATAGAACGAGCTGTAAGAGAAAGTGGTGGAGGCAGATACAATTACAACATTTAAGAAGCATAGGAATGGGATATGGGCCAAATGCTGGCAAATGGGACTAGATCAGTTTAGGATATCTGGTCAACATGGATGAGTTGGGCCAAAAGGTCTGTTTACATGCTGTATAACTCTATGATTCTAAGTACTCTCCTATATGGTGTCGCAAAGTATTGGAGCTCTGATTTGCTGCACTTCATAGGGACTGGACTTAGGTCTATAACTGCAAATCTCAGTCTGTTTCTAATTACAGATTTCCTACAGGTAGATACTAAATAGTGACCACGGAATAAGAAAACTAACCAGAATTTGAAAGTGAGGGAGGGAGGCAAGTTAGCCTTGACAACCTCGCCATTCCTCATGATAATCAGAGTTAGAGTGAAATTAATAAATCCATAAATACATTTGTAAATGACTAATTTTAAAAAATGCCCTTGAATCACATTTAATTGCAAAATCATCTTAGAAATAGCACAGTGGAATGACCAGCCAGTGGACTACAGTAGTTCAAGAAAACAGGTCACCACATCTTCTTGAAGGTAATTGGGGATGGGTGACAAATGCTGGTCTTGCCAGCGATGCTCACATCCTGAGAAAGGTTAAAGCAAAACTGGGGGCAAACATCAACGTCAGCTTAAATCAAGTACTAGATTTCTTTAAAAAAGTTACACTTTCTTCTAAAAACCAGAAGAACTGTGGATGCTATATATCAAGAACAAATACGTAAGTTGCTGGAAAAGCTCAACGGGTCTGGCAGCATTTGTGAAGGAAAAATCAGAGTTAATATTTCGGGTCCAATGACCCTTCCTCAGGACAGTTCTGTTGCTAACTCTAGATTTTTTCTGCTGAGCTTTTCCAGCAACTTCTGTTTTTGTTACACTTTCTTCTACTCAAACTCAACACATTAAGCACCTCACAGCATACCTAATAAAGCATCAATCTCTTCCAAGTTTCCATTGTGCTGCACCTCTTCACAGAATCGCAGTAGACGGAAAAAGGAAGCAAGATATACTGGAGAAACACACCTAAAAATGACAAATAAAAACAAATAGCTATGTTATCCATTCTTTTCTAATTAAATTCTTGAATTTTTTGAATTTTCTAATTAAACAATGAAGGCAATATAAATAAAAACTAATTAACCTTACTTTTTGTTCTTTTGCTTGCCAGCTGCATTTTCAAAGCCATTGCCGATCATGCTATTGGATAGGAGTGTTAGAAGATTGATAACAATCCCACCTTCAGTGTCCTCTTCATCCAGATCATACATTGACTTCAGTGGCAACACGGATTCACTGAATGAAACAGAACGTGCTTTTAACAGCTATGTGCTGCAAATTGGAGGGACTAAGTATTAGATTCTCTGCTTTCATTTCCGAATTCAAACCCAAACCGGACTAGCAAATCTATCTGTAGGGACCTGTTTGAAATTAGTTTAAGCAATCTAAATCCAGCTTCTAATGGAAAAGAACTCATAATCCAGAAGCACCTCTATACTAGCATCAATTGGCAATATCACTTTTTAAAAGAGACTGCATGATGGTTGGTGTAGTAACTAGAAAAGCTAACTTTCTTAACAAGGTCCCACAAATAATGAGATAAATGATCAGTTCATCTGATTTACACGTGGTGAGTGGGATAAATGTTGGCCAAAGAACTAGGAACTGTTCCTTGCGAATGACACCATGAAATGTTTTAATTGAAAGGCTATATGAAACCTAGTTTAACACATGATTTAAAAGATGGCATCTCCAAAAATACTACAATCCTTCAGTACTGCACAGGAGTGTCAGTACTCTGCCAAATTTGCTCCCAAGATGGACCATTCCACTCCCAGACATCCCAGATGTCGTCCTATTTCAAGGATCGCAACATACCCCCCCCTCCAGTGATCAAAAATACCCTCAACCGCATCTCTTGCATTTCCCGCACTTCTACCCTGAAACCCCCTCCCCCCAACAAAAATAAAAACAGAGTTCCCCTGGTCCTCACATACCACCCCACCAATCTCCGCATCCAGTGTATCATCCTCCGCCTCCAATCTGACCAAAGAGATATTTCCCTCCCCACCCCAATGCCTTTCATAGGGACTGCTCGCTCCATGACTCCCTCGTCCGCTCCACACTCCCCACCAACCACACCACACCTGGCATCTTTCCCTGCAAACACAGGAGGTGCTATACCTGCCCCTACACCTCACCTTCATCCAAGTCCCAAAGCAAACTTTCCATAATAAACAGGGAGTCACTTGTACATCCTCCAACCCGGTCTACTGTATACATTGCTCCCAATGCGGCCTCCTCTACATCGGTGAGACCAAGCGCAGACCCGGGGACCGTTTCATGGAGCATCTGCGCTCTGTACACGATAATCGACAACACCTTCTGGTTGCTAACCATTTTAACTCTCCCTCCCGCTCCCTTGATGACATGTCTGTCCAAGGCCTCCTCCAGTGCCACAATGACACCACACACAAACTGGAGGAGCAACACCTCGTACGCCATCGCAGGAGCCTACAGCCTGGTGGCCTAAACATAGAATTCACCAGTTTTAAAATCTCCCCACCCCCAGCCTCATCCCAAGTCCAAACCTCCCTCTCATCCCCGTGTCCTTGACCTGACACAACCAGTCCATCTTCTTCCCCACCTATCTGCCCAACCAATCCCACCAACCAATCCCCACTACCTGCTACCTGCTTCCACCTATCACCCTACCTACTTTTCCACAGCCCCACCCATCCTCCCTGTCACCTCCTTGACCTGACACAACCTGTCCATATTCTCTCCTACCTATCTACTCCACCCTTCCCCGCTGACCAATCCCCACCAACCCGTACCTAATACCGTCCCACCTACCTTCCCCCAGTCCCACCCCTCCTCCCTCGATTTACTTCCCAGCTCCCTTCCCTGTCCCCAGATCTGAAGAAGGATCCCAACCCAAAATGTCGACTTTCCTACTCCTCTGTTGCTACCTGACCTGCTGTGTTCCTCCAGCTCCACACTGTGTCAGACTCTGACTCCAGCATCTGCAGTTCTTGCTTTCTCCAAATGTCAGTACTAGAATATGTACTGTTGTTTTGGGAAAAGATATTAATCTTGGCACCTTGAAACTCAGAGACTAAAGAGACCTCTGAACTAGGCTGGCAAATCATTGCAATTCATATACGGTCAGCTTTTCGAACTGTTTCCACAAAAATATTTTATAAAAGCTGTCATATTGAATTCAAATGTAACTTTAGCTACACAGGAACTAAGAATGAATAACAAATGCTGTTCATAATCTACCTATTTGTTTCTGGCAGCAGGTCTACAACAAAGTCCTCTTGAAAATCATCAAGTACACTTCTGCCAATCAATTCCTGAAGACAAACAAAAACAGAATTGTGCTTACATCAATGTTGCTAAAGTCTTGTTGTACATCTGTTAATAAAAGGTGTATTTTGCAGAAATACATACATTGCCACAATTCAATGATATTTACTTGCAGATAGCAGAATGCAATTTCACACTTCTATGCCAAGAACACAAGAATACATGAAATAGGAGCAGTAGCAGACCACACCGTTCATTGACACTACCCTGCCACTCAATACAATCAAGGCTGATCTTGGGTTTCAAATCTACTTTCACATTTGCTCCCGGTATCCCCTGATTCCGAAGACAAGAAAAATCTGCCCGTGCAACCTTAAATGTATTCAACAGTGGACCAGCCAAATCTTCTGGGGTAAAAAATTCCAAAGATTCACAACCCTTTTGAGTGAAGGAATTTATGTTCATCTCAGTCATAATTGATTGGCCTGTTATCCTGGGGCTCTGCCCATGTGTTTTAGATTCCCTGACCAGCAGAAACAATCACTCAGCATCTACCCTGTCGAATCCCTTCAGAATCTTACATTTTTTAGTGGAATCACCTCTCTCACTCTTCTAAATTTAGGTGGTCCAATTTACTTAGCCCCTCATCATAGCACAACCTTCTCATCCCAGGGACCAAATTAGTGAACGTTTGCCATACCTCCACCAATGCAAATACGTCCTTTCTCAAATATGAAGACCAAAATTGCAAAGCATTCAAGATATGATCTCAATGAAACCCTGCACAGCTGAAGCAAAACCTCTTTACCCCTGTACTCTAACCCCCTGATAATAAAGGCTAACATGCCATTTGCCTTCTTAATTCTTATCACACTTGCATGCTAATTTTCTGTTTTCCTTGTACAACCACTCAAGTATCTCTAAACATCAATGTTTACAAGTTTGGCATCTTTCAAAAAATATTCTGCTTTTCTATTCTTATACCCAACTTCAAACCTCCCCACATTCTACTCCATCTGACCACTCAATCTGTTTCTATCTCTGCATCCTCCTCACATCTTACATTTCCAATTTGATTTGTGGTGCAGCTGTATTTTGTGGCAGTCCCATCTACCTTTCCATTTTCTGTAACTATACACAATTCCTGCTTTCTCTGTTTCTTGGGGTCTCTTAAACCATTTAGAATCTTCAAATGAGGATGCACAATTGCCATTCCCTGTCTTAAAACCAAGTACTTTGATATTCACTCAAATGCCCAAGGAGACTCTTTCTGGGCCTCAGGTACTTTTACTTGGCACTTCTCCTGAATGCAAATTCAAAGGAAGTAGACTTAGAATGCGGAATAGGAATTAAATGCACACGCCAGCAAGATGGAGGAAGTAAGACAGCCTGTCTGTTTAAATAAGAGTTTCAAATACAATATTATGGAATCTGTGAGGACCTATTTCCTTACAAATATGAACATCTAGTCACACTTGACCAGATTTAGCACATACAGAAAACAACTGCACATTTTGAAAGCCACTGCTCCAACATTATAAGGGATGAGGAGAGAGAACAATGTGTGTGTGACAAAGAGAGAGACAGACAGACAGACCAACAGACATAAAGAAAAATACAGATTGTATTTATGGTTAATCTAGTAATCCCAAATTCTCTTTCTCCTTTTACAACATTACTTTATCTTTTCACTTCTTCTTCCTCCCACCTCATTTCTTGAAGTCAACGTATCTTTATGTTTATGGCTAATATGTGTTAAAGATTGATTTTAAAATGAAGATCTTGCTGTGCAGGGGACAATTTCAAAGTTTGCAAACTACACAACTGGGAAAACTGTAAACTGAGAAGGGGAAAGTATGGAATTTCAAAAGACTGACAAATTGGCGGAGCAGGTGGAAGGGTGGCAGATGAAGTTCAAGGTGCAGAAGTGTGAAGTGATACACTTTGGATCAAAGAACAGGGAAAGAAAATATAAAGCAAAATGTACTATTCTAAAGAGTATGAAGGAGCAGAGAGACCTGGGTGTAAATGTGCATAGGTCATTAGTGGTGGCAGGGAGATAGGCAGCACTGTTAATTAGACATACAGTTTTCTAGACTTTATTAAGAGGGGCATACAGCACAAGAGCAGGGAGTTATATTGAACCAACACAGGACAATACAGGACAGTATTCTGGACGCCCCACTTTATATATGTGCAAACCATGCTGGCACGTGATCTGGAACACTGCAAACTGTTCAGTCTCTGGCAGGCTCAAGGATAGCACTGCAGTGACAGGGTGGAAACAAATGGAAGGAAGAGCTACCAGTATCCATGCATGTTGTGATGGAGCTGTGACGTTGGTGTCTGACACTCCCATGCTGCTGTTGCACTGTTACTTCTGATTAGATAACCAACTTTTAGCCATCCAAGTTGTACAGGTGGTGTTCCACGGATGCGCACTGCAGTAACTCCTACAGTAATTTTCTAAATTTGGTTGTGCAAAACGTGTTATTCTTTATTAACCCATCAGAAACCAAACCAAAAACTTCAGTCCATACAGATACAAAACCCTTGGATGGACAAGATAGATCTAAGGGCTTGTTCAAGTATCCAGTGGTGAGCTGTGAATGACTGGGCGTTAATGATACTACCTGCACTTGTGGATCCAGCTTTCCTTTCTGCACCAAGTTAGCCAATTCATCATAGTAGAGAGCAGCAGCTTCTGGAGACTGCTCACTGGAGGTGCGTACCAATTCAAGCAGGGCAGTGGCCTTAATATACAAATTGTTTCAGAAGTTAGTGCAATGAGAAATCAAATTGACCATCTTCTTGTTGATCTTGACAAGAGACATTCAGAACAAATACAAAGGAACAACAAAACAAGAACATAACCATCAACTGGTTCTAGAGATAACATGCTGAACAGAGCTGTGAAATACAGCTGAAATGCTTACAAAGTCAAAAAACATTTCATATCTTTTGTAGTGATTTACTGTAAAATTACAGAGCTATTTGAAAATAAAGTCTATGCTAATGACTTGTTAAAAAGTTTGATTCAGTGATTAGCATTTCCACCTCTAAGAAGGTTGAGACTAAATTCAAATTGGAACAGACAGACAGGGTCTCAATGTAGGACTTGAGCACATCATGTGAACGATGTCACAGGTGTAGTCCTTCAGATATTATGTTAATTCAAGGCTCTGTCCGTCGGTTTCGATAATTTATATGGGCACTAAAAATCTCATGAGAGTATTCATAGAAGTCTACACATCTTGCTCATTTGTCTCATTATTTTATATTCTTACAGCCAGCTGTAGCCCATAACAGTGACTATTTCACAAGGAAGTAGATCTAGGTGTTTCTGACTGTGGCCCTAGGATGCATTGTAAATGCAAGCTCTTTCTTCTTTCCAAGTCAGCTGCACTATTTTTGACAGCTCAGTGTTAGAAAGGGCCATAATAAAGTTACTAAAATACACTATAATGCAAAATGTTAAAAGGTAAGCACTTCATTGATACTTTTCACCAAGAAACCTTGTGTTTTGCCACACGAAAGCTCCTTGACCCTTCTTTCTATGCAGCTTTTAAAAACTTAAAATTAAATGACAAATGCCTTTGAATCTACAGTATTTTGGATCTTTTAAGGAACAACATCAACAAGTGCCAATTACAAACAACAATGTTGTAAATAAGTAGAAAATGTGGAACTGAAAATATCTGACTTCTCACTACAGTCACGTCATTTAACCTGGTCAGACATATCAAGTACGAGACGACTGTGCATAGTAAAGCTACCAATGTTTTCAGTCAAGCAACATTTTACAACTCCAAAGAAGCGGAGAAAGTAAAAGCTAAGTTACAAATAAGGCATACCTGCCTGAAGGATTCTTTACTCATGGATGGCAAGTCTGATGATGAGGGTTCAATTTTACTTCTGAAAAAGAAGCATCATCCAGAATTTAGATATTGCACATGGACTTAAATTTAACTGCATGAATAACAATATTAAACAATGTTCTGAAATTTGGCACAGAATCCAGTTGTTAAGTAGTTGGTTCATGACATTAAAATCCATCTTGAACTTTACAACAGTTGGAACAACATAATTATACATGATTCATGTATAGTGAACTGTAACAAAGCTACAAAATTAAAGTTTGTAAACAATAAAACTTTCATTATTGACAGTGATATCTTTATATCAGTCCTGAGAATCTGAAGGAAGTCACAAACATCCTGACAAGTTATGCAACTAATGGTGGTGTTTTTCTGTGAATGGCATTATTGGTATCAACTGTGCTCAAATATAAGCCAAAATAAATATCTCATACTTCCATATTATTTGCAAAGTCTCTTTTTCACTTTCAAGTTGAAAAATAAATTAACTTCCATTTATATAGCACCTTACATTCCAAAGTATTTTGCACCTAATAAATACTTTTGAAGTTGTAATGCAAGACACACGACAGAAATTTGTGCACATGAAGTCCTACATATAGTAATGAGATAATGACAAGACTGCCTGCTTTTGTGATATTGGTTAAGGGATAAATGTTGGGGACACTCCCCTTCTCCTGTACAAAACAGCACTTTTGGGTCTTTTAGATTCACAGAAAGCAGATGGAGCCTTGATGCAAGGTTTCACATGAAAAATGGTATCTTTGAGCAGCACTGTCAGTACTCCATTAGATCGTGCATAAGTTTCCAGACTGGAAATGGAAATCAGAACATTCTGACCATTTGATCCGTGGCTGACAACGGATTACAACGTTTTTGAGGCACTCTGTTGTCTTGTCTAAGGAAGATGTGCTGCAAAGAAATACTTATCTGGAGGTTTATTCTTGCAAAATTTAGTAACAATGAGATAAGAGACACATTCACTCTTACATAAGCCTTCCTAAAGCATTTGGCCCCAGTCATTAAGCATTCTTTGACATGTGTATTATCATACCTGTCATAAGCCATGCAGCCCACCATCATGACTGCCCCAATGATCCCAATTCGCTTGTATTTGGATATTGTACTAGACAGCTGTTTCCTAATAACAATGTGCATGTCATCCTGCAGAATTAGGGACAAAACAAATTATTAGCATTCCCACTAGATAACATGAAACATGACTGCAGTACTGGTTCATGCAGGGAAAAGAAAAACATACTTATAATGCAAACACTAACGCAGATTTTAATCAGATCATTCATCCAAGCTTAGAGAAGGCAAGATAAGAGAAACCAAAGTGTCTTTTGAGATTTTCAAGTTCTTTCCCTTACCTGAATGTGGCTGCCCTCCTGCCATCTGCTAAAAGCCAATGTGCTCAGGACAAAAAACAGCTTTCTTATCTGTTGGGGAGACAAGTTGTCCATGTAATCCAAGATACCCTGCGTATTACAAAAATTGTAAAGATAGAATAAAAATGTCACTATGCATTTATTAAAACATTGAGTCCTTGGGGAAGTCTGGGCTATCCTCATAATCTCTGTGCATTAGAATACAATTTATAAAAATAAGTAAATGACAGCCCTATTCCTCAGAGCATTAAGTTGTGATAAAATTCTAGCTGTCAAAAATGCTGGTCACAACAATCCTAACTTATTCAAGTCATTCCAGTGGAGGCATTAGAACAGGGATGGTTGTCGTTATTGTAATGAATTCCAACCATCTCAATGACAATCAGATAACATGGAGTCAGCCACAAAAACCAAACAAAGAACTGAGGATGCTGGAAATTTGAAATAAAAACAATATTTGTTTTGTTCAAGGGTCACTGGATTCAAAAAATTAACTCTACTTTCTGTCCATAGATGATACCAGATTTGCTGAGTTCCTCCAGCAATTACTGCTTTTGTTTCAGATAACATGGAGTCCTTTGATTTAGTTAATTCGTTGTAGAAAGGGACTAGTTTTAGGACCAAAGGCAAAGTGCTACCACGTAGCCAAGGGTTACTGTGAAAAGAAAAAAATGGATTTCGCTACATGCCTCTGGAAAAGATAAAACTCAACTGTAAACTATCTGGTGTGAAACTTAATAGGTATTCTTTCTTTCTACAGCATGTGATACTGGTGATACTGTGGTACTGAGAACAGAATATTTTCTAGCTATACCACATTCTTAAACACAAACAGCCTCACTAGAAAATAAAATGCAAAACAAAATTGCTTCTCGACTCAGACATCATTCAGCCTACCTTCACAAATATAGCATAAACAGCCATTGTAGACGAATTCTGGGAAACCAGGTCTGTAAGCACGTCAAGTGAGACATCCACCTCTGTAGTGAAACCACTGCAAACATGTGTCACCAGTGCACCAACAACTTCCTGTACAGATACAGATAATCAAAACTCTTTCTGGATTTAACAAAGTGCTATAACTTGAATATCAAATGTGTAAGACACTGAGTAATTTAAAATATTCTTCACATATTAAATCTTAAGAAACATTGCATAAAAATTCCTCACAGCAAAGTGCATCAGGTCATTGATTTCTTAATTTGTTAAAGAACATTAAAACCTGGAATGGGTGGGTCATCTTACAAGGAAAGGTTGATCTAGCTAGATGCTGGAGTGTAGATGAGTTAGAGACATAATGTGAATAAACAAGATCCTTAGGGGTCTTGACAGGATGCATGTGGAAAGAATGTTTCCTCTTGCAGGAGAATCTAGAGCTAGAGGTCACCCATTTAAAACCGAGATACGAAATTTTTTTTTCTCACAGTGAGCTGTGTCTTTTGAACTCTCTTCCTATTAAGGTAATGGGAGCATAGTCCTTGAATACTTTTAAGACAGCAGTATATAGATTTTTGATAAGCAAGGGGGTGAAAGGTTTTAGGGGTAGGCAGGAATGTGGATTTGTGGTTTCAATCAGATCAGTCATGATCTTATTCAATGATAGAATAAACCTGAGGAACTGAGTGGCTGCTCCTGCTCCTATTCTAGAATATTAGACTTTGAGCCAATGACCAGACATCCGCCAACTAGCATCATATAATTAGAATGCCAGCTAAAAAGCAAAAGTACTTCCAACTTGCTTTAGTTTTTCAACTCCCAATTCTTACACATCGGATACTGTAGCATTAGATTCCTTTTGCACTGTACCTTACGCTATCATAGTCTGATCAGGGAATCAACCAGTCTAGAGACAATAGGAAAGGGAATGTATCTATGCGCACTTTAGCAAGCAATCAATGGTGATATAAGCAAGAGATCAAAGGGTCGAAGTTCAGTATGAACCCATGAAATGTTGTCAGCACAACAGGAGAGCCATTTAAAAATACAGGCCACTGATTTTCATCAATAGGCAAAATCATGTCTCTAGATATGATTGAGGTCAGGTTTTGGGTACGATACTTCTTACAGACAAACTGCCTACTCGTACTCATTATTTAGGCTCATACATAATAGATCGTCACTCAATTGTGAAATCAGAAAATGCCCAATGAAATTCCATCCCTGAAAAAGTTAGCTCCCCACAACAGTAGGAAGCAACAGACAGAAAGCTTTCTCTTACCTGCTGACAGTAGGAATCAAACATCATAAATGCATGTTTATACATTAGACTGCCAAATGACACCACAGTCACATCTGAGGATCTCAAGAGGGTCTGAGCCAAGGACAGAACAGAGGGAAAGTACTCACGGACAACCTGGAAAGAAATAGTGGAATGTTTAGCAAAGAAAAGGGCTATTTCTGACTATAAATAGCAAACTTGACAAAATAGCAGTGTACGCTGCAACATACTATGGACCAAGATTTTACTGAACCTATTGCCTCACTCAATGACAGTTTGTGAAACAGGTATTGTTCTTCAGTTACGAAGAATCATGATCCCACAGATGGTAAAATCAATGACCTGATGCACTTTGCCGTGAGGAATTTTTAACGCGATGTTTCTTAAGATTTAATGTGTGAAGGCCTTGCACTGTGGTAGTACAATTACTGTTGACCTGTAGGAGTGGAAAGAAATTTCCAAATCTTGCAACAATCAGAAAGGGAATCATGTTTCTTTCGGCCGACAGCAAAATCTTCACATGAATTGGCAGCATCGTGTTTCAGTGGTTAGCCCCGCTGCTTCACAGCACCGGCAATCTGGGTTCAGATCTGGTCTTGGGCGACTGTCTGTGTGGAGTGTGCACATTCTTCCCATGTCTGCATGGGTTTCCTCTGGGTGTTTTGGTTTCCTCCCACAATCCAAACATGTGCAGGTTAGGTGGATAGGCCATGCTAAATCGTCAATAGTGTCCAGGGATGTGCAGGCCTGGTGGGTTAGCTATGGTAAATGTGGGGTTATACGATAGGGGGCTGGGTCTGGGTGGGATGCTGTTCAGAGGGTTGGTGTGGACTCGATGGGCCAAATGATCTCTTTCAGCACATTGGGATTCTATGATTCCAAGAGAATCCTTCTGAACTACCAAGTGCAATATCTTGATCAGGATTTGCAGCCAGAGAGAGTCAGTAAGGTTTCAGAAAAGGGTGAGAGAGCACAGACATAGTGCTTGCAGTTAGGCAGCTCCAGGAGAAACTCTAAGAACAGAACATGGACTTTGATCAGAACCTGAGAAAGGCCTTTGACACACAGTCTACCACGACTGCCTTTGGAAATTAATGGAGAAATTTAGCTGCCTTGAGAAACTCATCAGCATGGATGACAGCATGTTTGGTTAGCTCAGTTAGCTGGTTTGTGATTCAAAGAGATGCCAACAGTGTGGGTTCAAATCCTGCACCAGCTGAGGTTATGCTGAATGACTCTCCTTCTCAACCTCTCCCCTTGCCTGGGGCATGGTAGCCCTCAGGTTAAACCACCACCAATTGTCTCTCTCTAATGACTTGTTTTCCAATGCAGTGACAACTTTGGCTTTACGATCAACGTGAAGAAACTGCTATGAAGTATCAGTCTGCTTCTGGAAACCTCTATATTGAGCCCAAAGTTTCAGTCCAATGACCAGAACCTGTTAACACTTTGACAACACATTCTCTCGAGCTATCTGTTACAAGAAAAAGATTAGGATTGCTGAAACAAGTCTGCAGCCTGCAGCAGACTTTAATTTTCAGTCTGGGAATGAAGAGGAATAAGTCTGTCTGACCTACTCTGCTCTACACATCTGAGACGTGTACTCTACACCAGCGTCATGCTGACAAGTCCAACCACTTGATCTACTTTTGGAAGCTTCTGAAGTTCAAATGGCAGGGCAAAATACCCTACGGTGAAATGCTCAACCAAGTTTGTATGCCAAGCATCCACACGGTACTGAGATCATTACAAGTTGGGTTGATCATGTAGCCAGATGGCCTGACACTCACTCATTAAAACAATCTTGTCTGGAGTACTTGAATGTGGCTGCTCTGTCATTGCATCAAAGGAAGTGCTACAAGGAAACTGAAGCCTTCACAGGGAGTTCTGAGATAGATTTCAAGTTCTGGGAGAAGCTCGCACAGGATCGTTACATCTTTCAATAGCATTTACACCACAGAAGGAAGCCACTTGACCCATTGTGTCCACGCTAGTCAATATAAATCTAACAACGTTAATCCCATTTTACAGCTTTAGGCCTATAACCCTGGAGGCTGTGGCAACAATATTTAAAAACACTTAAATCCTATGTGAGTTTCTGCCTCCACCATTCTTTCAGACAGTGAGTTTCAGACTCTCACCATCAACTCTCCTCTACCTTTTACTTTTACTCTATACCCCCTTGTAATTGACCCCTATCCTTATGCAAAGTGAGTCTGCCTAGTCATCCTATCTATGCCCCTCATTACCTTATGCACCTCTATATAATTCCCTCTCAACTTTCACTGTTCGAAGGAAAACAAGCCCAGCTTATGCAATCTTTCCTCACAGCTCAGACCCTCCAGCCCACACAACATCCTGGTAAATCTCCTCTGCAGCTTGTTGAGCACAATCACATCCTTCACTTAATGTGGTGACCCGAATTGCACACAGTATTCCAGTTGTGGCCCATACCTGACACAACCAAGTCTTATCCGGATTAACCTTAGCAGTCACCTACATACCCATCAGAACCCAACCAAACAACTCTCGATGTTGAACATGGTTATCTTCCGTTCAAAGGGCAAGCAAAGATAATGTTCTTATTTAATTAGGTTTTCGGAAGGATAAAATTAACAAATGCCACTGTAAATTCTCCAATTATTAACACTGATACACTGAACCAGAATGTTAAAACACAACATTATTTCAGTTTATTTCAAAAGCAAAATGAAAATGGCCTAACACTAAATAAACATGACGAATGTGAAACATCAGGATACAGAGAACCCCTGAAGTAATGGACAGCAACTGGAGATAGAATGGAGACGGCGTGTCGAAGAGGAAAATATAACACAGGAAGGTGATGACAGGTGGATAAGTTTGGAGTGAGCAAGTAGAAGAGACTGGTTAAAATGATGAAAATTGATGTAGAAGGAATTATGCCCCAAAATTCATTGCAACCAAAACCTGACTACAGTTCAGCAGGCAAAATAAAACTTTTGTGAATGGATTAAGCAGATAGGAAAATAGCTTAGGGTTTGAGATATAAAAATAGACTAGAAAGACTGGGACTTTTTTCACTGGAGGATAGGAGGTTGAGGTGTCACGTTATAGAGGTTTATAAATTCATGAGGGACGTGGATGAGGTGAATGACAAGGGTCTTTTCCCTAGGATGGGGAATTTGAAGACTAGGGAGCATATTTTTAAGGTGAGAGGGGAAAGATTTAAAAAGGACACGAGGGGCAACCTTTTTTTGAACACAGATGGTGGTTCGTGTGTGGAATGAAGTGCCAGAGAAAGCAGTGGCTACCGGTACAGTTACAACATTTAAAAGACATTCAGATAAATTCATGAATAGGAAAGGTTTGGAGGGATGTCGGCCAAGGGCAGGCAAGTGGGACTAGTTTAGTTTGGGAACATGGTTGGTGCGGACTGGTTGGACTGAAGGGTATGGTTTCCACACTGTATGACTCTATAATACATAATGTGAATCAAAGCAAAATACTGCACATGCTGGCGACGTGGAATATAAACAGAAAGTGTTGAAGAAACTAACATCTGTGAAGAGAAAAACAGTTAACATTTCGAGTCCAAGTTCCCTTCAGAAGGGAAGTGTGCTGGAAAAGCTATGTTGTTGAAAGGGGGAGGGGCAAGTGAAACAGAAGGGCAGGTCTGGAAAAGTTAATGGGAGCAGTATGGTTGTAGAAAAAAAAGGGCACAACATACAGATATTGGGATGGGAGTTATGAAATGTCAAGATGGAAGCCAGAGTTCAAGGTCTGAAACTGGTGAATTCAGCATTGGGTCCAGGGGACTGTAAAATGCCTAAACTGAAAATGAGGTGCTGTTCCTCCAACTTACAAAAGGTTTCACTGGAAGGGCAGAAATAAGAACCTGAGAACAAAATGGTGTATTGAAATGGCGAACAACCGAAGATTGGAGTCACACATGATGACTGTGTGGAGGCATAGAGCAAATCAATTACCTTGACTGCATTTGATCTCTTTGACTTAGAAGAGATCACATTGTGAGCAGCAGATGTGGCATACTAGATTAGAGGTGACCCATATTATGAGCAGCAGATGTAGCAGACTGGATTGAAAGTAGTACAAGTCAATCACTACTTCACACAGGAGGAGTATTTGAGGCATTGGACAATGAGGAAGGAGGAGGTAAAGGGCAAATGTGATTCCATGGGAAGGTGTAAAGAAATGGGAGGTGGATGAAGTGCTGGGGGTAATAGAGGAATGGACCAGGATTCCACAGTGGGAATGGTCTCTATGGAATGTTGACAGGGCAAGAGAAGATGTATTTAGTGGTGGCATAATGGAGATTGCGGAAAATGTGGGAGCTTGACGTAGGTTAAACACAACCAGTTTGCAAGGGCAAATTTCAGCAGACGGTTTCATAACGTAAAAGTATGAAATGTCCTCAGTCAGTTAGTGGTACTGACCAGAGCATGACTTCTGAATGCAACCTGCAAAAGCTGATCCCCAATATGGCCAAGACGAATTTTGCTACGTAACAGTTTCTCCACTTGTTTCTTGATGTTGCTTGTACTGGTTGTGTGGAGGATTAGGAGAACCAACAGATCGATAACCTTCAAAAGGAATCAAAAATATTACAATATATCAACAGCTCAATGTCATTAACAGCAAAAGGGTGAGAGAACTCTGTATCCCTTCCATCCACTATAGCAAGAAACATTTCACTGTATAAGCATTTACTGAGTAAAAGAATAAATCATTTGCAACCCAAGTTTGCAAATACAGCATCTCTTGCCAGTAGAAGGAAGATGAATACTTAAGCTATTAACAAACGAAAGAGGCAAGCTAAGGAAAAGATTTTATGTACAGAGAATTGTGACCTAGAATACACTTCCTGAAAGTGGAAGAAGAGTCAATAATAATTTCCAAAATAGAATTGAATAAGAATTCTGGGGGGGAAGGAATTGCAGAGTTATAAAGAAATAGTGGAGGGAAAGTGAATAAATAAATTGCTCTGGCTATATTCAGAACAAGTCGGCAGATGGGCCATCATCCTTCTCACAGCTGGAGATACGGTTTCAATTTTGGTTCTCCTATTCTTCGGTCAAGATTGTATACTGAATAAATGCTTTGTCAGAATATTAAATTCTGTTAACTTTCCATCACTTTTTAAAATAGACAAAGCCAATTAGCATTCCTTTGTTTATTATCTCAGTTAGAGATGAAAAAGATCCCTGTTGACTGCACTTGGCAGGTTAAAGCTGGACAGTTAATACAATTTGTTTCTTACAAATGAGCTGCTTGTTCTTTCAGTTTACTGGCATCACTATTTTAAAATACAGCAGTGTAGCCTGTATGTTTTCTTTTTAAAATGAAGAAATCTTGCAACAATTACAGAAACATAGATAGCAAAAGGAATTAGTTACCTTGTGCCCAGCAGCAGAATCTACCACTTCAATAGCCTGTAACAGGAAATAATATTATTCTTTATGTTTTCTTTCACATCAATATCTTAGGAACAAGTACTATATCAAAGAATTAACCACATAATCTATGTTTACACTCTGGTGCTGGGGGAATACTGCAATGTCTGAGGGGCCATCTTTGAGGTGAGGTCCTGTCTGTTCACTTAAAAGGGTATAATTGAGGACTTGGCAAAGCGTGAAGAAACACAAGGGAGTTCTGTTGATGCCCCGGTCAAAATTTATCCTGAACCAACATCACTAAAACAGATGATCTGCTCATTATCTCATTACGGTTGTTAGAAACTTGGCTGCCAAGCTTTCCACATGACTATAATAATTACACTTCAAATATACTTTATTGTAAATTGTTTTGGGATGATGTGAGGTCACAAAAGGTGCTATATAAATGCAAGTCTCAGAAGAGTAAGGGGACGTATTTTGGCAAAAGGGATGTGGAAACACAATATGGACTTAATGGTACAGTACCAAAAAGGCTACAGGGACCTGTTGATAGATCGTTGAAGGTAGGATAAATTAAATGGTTAGCAAAGCACATGGAATTTTTGGCTTCGTAAGTGGAGGCATTCAGTACTAAGGCAGGGAAGATATCTTCCTTTCGTATGGTTAGGTATGATACTCAGGTGCGAAGTATAGACAGTTTCAGATTTAATCCCAGTAAATCCAGTTATCTGAATCCACTGGAGCAGTGGTTTGGGAGCAATAACAGACCTCATCACATCTGGCTTATCAGAACAGAGGTAAAAGTGAGTTATGGTTCTGCTAATTACGATCACACTCACCCAGTCCCACAAGTGATGCACTTGCATGGGATGTCGGCTAAGCACAGCACAAGGTCTGGCTATGTTTCCCTCTATTTTTAATTATCCTAACAGCATTTGTGATTCGAGTTCGGATGAAAACCAGCAGAATGCTGACGTCCTCGCAATTGTGTCCAAGAAAGTATCAGTGATTTCTAGGAGGATGTGAGCTAATTAGAAACAATGAAATTAAGAAAAAGACCTCTCATTTCTACTGTGTTTATTTTCTATTTTTTTAGATCTCACAAATCCAGCATACAAAGAGGAATGTATTTCTATCCACTAAACAGTGTCTGAAAGACCATAGTTGGTAAGTGTTAAATGTGCTGCAGAAATGTATGTATTAAAGAATAAACAGTTTTGCACTTAAATTTTGCACTTAAGATGTCTTCCCAAAAAAAGCAAACCATACTTCATAGAATCACAGATGTGTTACAGCTCAGAAGAGACCATTTGCCCCTCATGCCTGCACTGCCTCACTAAATGAGCATCATTAACTAGTGCTCATCTCATACTTTTTGCATATAACCTTGCACACTATTTTTATCCAAATAATCAGCCAATGCCTTCCTGAATGCCTCAAAGGAACCTGCCTCCAACACACCTGCAAACAGTGCATTCCATATTCACTAAATGAAAAGGTGTTGCCACATTTCACCCTTGCTTCTTTTACAGATCACTTTAAGTCTATGCCCTCTTATTCTCGCTCCTTTGACAAGTGGGACCAGTTTCCCCTTGTCGACTCTATCCATCCCACTCATGATTTTGAAAACCTCTATCAGATCTCCTCCGAGCTTTCTTCTTTCCAAGAGGAAACAGCCCTTGCAGGCTTTTTAATTGGCATGTTTATTATATTGTAAAGATGGTCATTTACAAAAGGAAATGACTTTAAAATTTCTCACTTGTTATCCAACTTCATGATCAAAGAAGGATATTATTAAATCTATCTCTGCAGATGTTAGGGCCAGTCCGATAGAGTTTGTGGATGAAAAAGAAGGAGGGGGGTCCTTACTGGACTCCCTAGAGATTTAAAGGTTCCAAGCTCTTTGTACTATAGAGCAGCAGACTTTCCAAGGGAAACTGGTTGACTTTGAAATGTCATGAGAAAGTAGCAAAGCTTGTCTTTTGCTTTCAGAGTCTGTACATTATTCAGGAAAAGTGTTTGTGTAAGGAAATAATTGAAAGTAATTATGGTGGTCACGCGAAAGTAAGGTACAAATTTGATGATTAGAATAATAAACAAAGGTAAACACATCCATTAACTATAGCATAGAAAGGTAATAGTTAAAATGCCTTTTTAAAAAAGAATTTAAAGAAATAGCTTTGATGTAAACAACTACAACTGTTTTCATGAATAAATTGTCTTCAAAGGATTTGGGACACATCATGAGGGCCTATCTCTGACATGTATCTTTGATGTAGGAAGATATAGTGTATAAAGGAGGATGCCCCCTATAGTGCTTCAAAGAATTTGAAACATGCAGGTGGTGTTGGCCTAGCACTAATGTCACTCGACTAATAATTCAGAGGGCCCAGCTAATGGTCTGCAAACCACAGAGTTAAATACCACTATGATCTGGAGATGCCAGTGTTGGACTGGGGTGGACAGGGTCAAAAATCGCACAACACCAGGTTATAGTCCTACAGGTTTATTTGAAAACACAAGCTACTGACACCTGAAGAAAGAGCGAGGCTCCGAAAGCTTGTGTTTTCAAATAAACCTGCCAGGCTATAACCTGGTATTGTGTGATTTTTGACCTTAAATATCACTATGGCAGCCGGTAGAAATCAAATTCCATTAATAATATCTAAAATTGAATGTACTCAATGTCATGGTGCCAGAAACTATGATTGATTGCCATCTGATTTACCAATGCCCTTTAGGAAAGGAAATCTGTCATTCTATTTATGACTCCAGACCCAATATATTTGATTTTTAACTGCTTCTGAGATGACAGTTCCTTGCGAACACGGAGGTTCAATGCTAATAGTCACAGGTCCTGATATTGATTTGGTTCCATAATAACAGGCCTGTGCAATACAAGCTGAGTACACGTGGTTCACAATACACAAAACTAAAAGAGCGTCATATTAGACTTTTGTGCTTCACTCCATTAACTTATTTAAATTTTTGGCCTTGAAGACATCTTCAACATAAAAAAAATATTATTTGCAGTTCTTGCCATCTCTATTATTTAGGAGTTACCTTAATCCAAGCCTCAGCTGTTGCTTTCTGAAACCTTACTGCAGCTTTGATAACATCAAACATGATTGCAACACAGTCGTGACCACCATTCTCTTGATTCACTAAAGCTCTAAATACAAAAACAGCACATTGATCAACATCAGTCATTATCAGAAAAGCTTGTCTTCTGAATGAGTGTTGCACTGTATTTAAGAAACTCCTGACTAGTTGTAGAAGCCAGATGCATATTCTCTTCCACTTAGCGGGTTCCATTAAAGTACAACAAAAAAAAAGTCTTAATGTTAAAGCATTACCATATTTCTGTTCTGTAGAAGGTTCACTGGGCCCAAAATGTTTACTCTGACGTTTCTTCACAGATGCTGCCAGACCTGCTGAGTTTTCCCGGCAATTTCTGTTTTTATTACCACATTTCTGGATCATCAGTTCTCTAAAGCATTTCGGAAACTGTACTTTGCAAGTCATAAGCAGCAATAAAAAGATACCTTTCACAACTATCAGATGTTTCAAAGCATTTTATAGCTAATGAAGTACTTGCAAAGTATAGCCAGCAAGGCTGTGGCAGTGCTGTCGTGCAGCCAGTTGGCGGTGGTGCAAGGAAGGAGTTATGTGGGGGCAGTCCCCCACCAGCAGAATCAGGAATGCGGCCTGCAAGGCCTGCAAAAGCGATCTGATATTCTGGGCAACCACAGGCAAAGGACCGCTACTTTCTGTGCAATGCCCAAGGGAACCAGGCGCTGAGTGTAATGCCAGAAGTGGGACAGACAGCTTGTGCATAGCAAGTTCCCAAAAACACAAAATATTAATGATCAAATCACTTTTCATTTTGTGAAATCGATTGAGAGACAAATATTCAGCAAAACTCCGGGGATACTCCCTCATTCTTCTTTGAAATAGTGCCGTAAAATCCCTAATGTCCACCTGGGAGGAAAAATAGGGTCTCATGAAAGATGGCATCCCCAACAGTTCTGCATTCCCACAGTAACATACTGGAGTGTTGGCCTTAATTTTAGTGCTCAAGTCTTGAGTAGGACTTGAACCCCCAACCTCCTGATGCAGAAATGAGAATGTTACCAACTAAGCCATAGCTAACATTGCTCAATAGGTTTGTAATTCCACAGAGCTCTTGTGGAGCATTATTGTGAATTGTCCCACATAGCAGGTGAGTTTTCTTTCTTAAAAAGCTGTTTAATCAGAAAGATAAATAGTTTTAGATATTTCTGTATTAGAGGGACGGTGTATTTTAATCTGGCCTCCACCTTATTTTGAATCTTATTTTCTGTTCAAACACATAAGGAGTCTCAGTATAAAACTGCAATGAGGAACTGTTCAAATTCCAGCTGGATCACTTATGCATAAAACGTTTTGGCATTGTACCCTGTAACACTCTTCTGTTTCTGCTTGTCCCAGCTAATCTGCAGTTGTGAAGGAAGCACACAAGATTCCAATCCTAGATTCATCCGCAATTCTGTAATCACCTAAAATGAAAGAACAGTGCAAGTTTCAGAAAACAAAGTTCAAAGGCTTCTCCACAAGGTCTGTTGCTGCATCAATGAAAGCCACATTAAAATTAAAGAGTCAAGTGGCACACTCTTCTTACACAAAATAATGTTATACTTCCATTTCTGAAATCAAATTGTGCATAGACACAACAGAAAGGTTGCAACACAAAAAAAAAACTTAGCAACTGACAACGATTTCATGTAATAAGAGTGTAGGTGATAGCTGTAACTATGGTTGTCCTTTAAACATAAACCTGAAGCCCCTCTTGTGACACAGTGGTAGTGTCCCCACCCCTGGACCAGGAGACTCAGGTTCAAGTCCCACATGCTCCAGACGTGTGTAATAACATCTTTGAATAGGTTGATTAAAAAAATAGGTTTAAACATAAATCTTCTCTGATTCTAATTTTCTGTGAATTGTTGCTAGTTTCAGAAATCTGCTCTGACTAACTAAATATATGGAATGGTGCTTAAAGCATCTGACAGTCTGACATCTCTCTTCAGGCAGTGTTGCCTGAAAGGATGCTGACAGCCATGGACTTCCATATTAGTCCAGGTTTATTCTTGGCATGCAGGTTCTCCAGCTGTTACCACCTGCCATGAGCATATCAGAAGGATTTATAGCTCGATAATCAAGCTGCTTTATCATGTCATAAACTGATCTTCATAGATAAAAAGTCTCAGAGTGTGACTCGAAGCAGTTGCTTGCTAACCTAAAATCTGGGAAAATCCAAAATCCACCATGGTCTTAGTCCTTTGGAAACTAGATTTTGGACTACATGTGAAAGTAAAAAAGAAGAATCATCAACCTGAAACTATAACTTTGTTTTTTTTCACAGATGCTTCCTGAGCAGCTTAATGTTTTGAGTAATTTCTATTTTCAATTTAGATTTCAAGCACCTGCAATATTTGGCTTTTGCACTACTGCTAAAATTACTCATACACCAAGTAAAATCTTCAACAATTTAACCAAAAAATAATTTTCTCATTTAGTTCCTAATTGCCCTTAACACCATGGGTTGATGCAGCCAAAACTTCTTTTCAGAATTACATATAATTAATATAATTTGTCTTGTTATATTAATCTGAAATTGGGCTCTTGTGTTGCAGTAGCAGTGTGTCTACCTCTGGGCCAAGAAGATCCAGGTTCAAGTCTGATTTGCCCCATAGGTACATCGTAACGTGTCCGAACAGGTTGATTAAAATAATTATAATTCTGGAAGGGGTTTCATATGCAGTGCTACTGTACCTCACTCTGAGCCAAGTCCCACCTGTCCTGGAGATGTGTCATAACATTTCTGAACCAGAATGATTAAGAATATATATCATTCTAGAAAAGTGCATAATTGCGTCATCTCAATAGTGTGGCTCAGATACAATATCACCACTGACAATCAAGACTGACACTTTTGTAGGGCTGCTCATACATTACAGAGAGATGACTGATGGTGTTTAACCTGACGATCACCACACCTCAGGTGAAAGGAGAGGTTGAGAAGGACAGTCCTTCATGGTAACCTCAGCTGGCGTGCAACAATTGTTGCACTGTCAGAACTTAGTCTTTCAGAAGAAGTAATAAGCCAAGACAACTGTCTGCTCAGGCAAAGTCTCAAAGAATCATAATACATCAGACAGTTAGTACTTCTAACAACAGCTGACAATTCATTCTTGGTTGTGAATTTCTAATAAAAAAGCATATTCAAGTGTTTTACCTCTACAGCATCTTCTGTTGTGATGGCATGGAAAATGAACTTGACAATTACAGGGAGATCATCAAGTTTCACTGCAGACAAGGTCGACATAACAGAATGGCGCACCTGCAGGTATAAAAAAGAGAAATGAATCATAAACTGAAATACTTTTCCGATATGAAAGTACCCTATGGCTGCTCTGTATGAGAATGTGTCTTCAATTTTCCATCCATACATCAAGATAAAGCATTTTTTCAAAATATCGGTAATATATATAAATTTGTATTTTCGAATGGATAAATGCATCATATGATATGGCTGTAAGTTATATAGATGGGTTTCCTGATGCAGGTTAACCCAATAATTTATGGTCCAGGATTATGTCTTCAGATTTCAATCCAATTGTCCATACTGGAAGCAGAAATGCAAATACCAGATGAAGATGAGATTAGCTATAGCTGTATTTTTTTGTTTTTAAATTCATTAACGGGTTGAGGGCATCGCTGACCAGGCAGCATTTATTGCCCAGAGGGCAGTTAAGAGTCAACCACAGTGCTGTGGGTCTGAAGTAACATGTAGACCAGACCAGGTAAGGATGGCAGTTTCCATCCCTAAAGGACATTAGTGAACCAGATAGGTTTTTTCTGACAATCAACAATGGATTCATAGTCATCATTAGATTCTTAATTCCACATTTTTTTTAGTGAATTCAAATTCCACCATCTGTCGTGGCGGGTCTCTGGATTAACAGTCCAGCGATAATACCACTAGGCCATCACCTCCCCATACAGTCAGGCACAATCACTGTCAGGATTCTCTCATGAAAAGCAATCAGTTCCCTGGGGTAACTGATGCTGTTTTTTCAGAACCCAAAGAGGTGGCTTAAAGAATTAGCAGCATCACACTACACTTTAGGGAGCCACAGGCAACAGTGGTGTTGGCAGAAGACTGGCTCACATCACACAAGAAGACAGGGGAACATTATGAAACATTTTTCACTCAGCACCCTTGCCGCTCCACAAATCCCCACTCTGCTCAATTTACAGTTTTTACTGAGTCAATGGGGTAATCTTCAAGAGGAGGCTGCATGTTTATTCACTGGGCAGGGACAATGTACAGTATTGGAAATAAAAAACTTGCATATTCTCCTTTCGGACACCGAACCCAAGATAATAAAAATTGAAAGAACTGTGGATACTGGAAATCTGAAACAAAATTAGAAATAGCTGGAGAAACTCAGCAAGTCTGGCAGCAACTGTGCAGAGAAAGAATAGTCAACATTTCAGGTCCGTGATCTTTCTTCAGAACTCTGTTCAGAACAGAGGTTGCCACACCTGCTGAGTTTCTCCAGCTATTTCTGATAATAATGGGAGATTTACAATGGTTTCAAATCCTTTCAAGTGTAGTTGTTCATGGAGTCCAGAAAGAAATCGTCTCCTTTCAAATGAACTAAATATGCTCTATTCTTCAGTCTATTGTGTCCGTACTAGCTCTTCGTAAGAACTACTCAATTAGTTCCACTGACTCCTGAAGTTGATTGAATAGAACCGTGAATAGAACTCTGAATAGTTTTAGGATGGAGGTGGAATTGTCAACTGTTTCATGAGGGAACTGAGCTAAATGAGGTTTTCGATTTTTGATTTGGGGGCTTTGAAAGGAACAACAGATGATCTGGATTATGTAACCTCAGATTAGCCATGGTAAATGTGGTTGGGGGGGTACAGGGTTTCGAGGAGAGTCTGGGTGGGATGCTCTTCAGAAGGTCGTTGCAGACTCGATGGGCCGAATGACCTTTTTCTGCACTGCAGGGATTCTATGATTTTCCCATTCTTTCCTGTGATGTGGTTTTCACTGGCAAGGCCAGAATTTGTTATTGCCTAATTGTCCTTGAAATCAACATCTTAATAGGTCATTACAGTGGGCTGTGAAGAATCAACATAGTACTGTGCACGTGAAGCCACAAATACACCAGACCAGGTAAGGATGGCAGATTTTCTTCATTAAAAGAACATTAGTTAACAAGAATGGATATTTCATGATGATCAATTATGGTTTCATGGGCACCATTACTGAGACTAGCTATCAATTCCTGATTTATCAACGGAATTTAAAGTCCTCCAGCGATCTGGTGAGACATGAACCCTTGTCCCAGAACATAATCTTGCGCCTCAGTGACATTACCACTATGCCACCATTAGGATCACTAGACCAAACATTAACTCTGTTTTCTCTTCACAGATGTTGCCAGACCTGCTGAGTTTTTCCAACAATTTCTGATTTTGCTTTCAAAGTTACCACTGTACTGAATCTTCCTTACCCAAGTAGTACATTCCAGATCAGAAGTACATGTGCACTTTTCTAGGTGGGATGAATACAATGGCTAACTTTGTTCCTACCTCAACAATCAAAGACACTTAGGAAATTGAAGTGTCTCAAAATGCTCCCTAACAAAAACGCATTTGTACTGGTGCTTTGCTTTCTGTTTTCAATTGTAGCACATAGAAGCAGTAGTACAAGAAGTTCCATTTTAAAAATTTTACAATTATCTATGTTCACATTCTAAAGCTGAACAGAAAGTGAGGGAGTTTCAAATTTTAAATACTGCAACTTCAGATGAGGGAGGCTCACCTCTATCAATAGCTCAGCCTGTAGATTGAGGCTAGAGAGGGCATCCAAGATGGGCACTGTCAGCTGAGTGTTCCGTTGCAACAAGGAACTGTCAGAAAGAACATAAATCATGTAGAACTGATTGGAATACGAATTAACACAAAAAGTGAAAAAAAAAGAGAACATTGTCATACAATAAATTTAAACAAAATTGCATTTCAAGAGATGTAGAAAGAAATTTGACAGTCATAACACACACTTCACTTTCAATGTTATAAAGAAAGCCTGGATTGGCTGAGACTTTTTCCACTGAAGCGTAGGAGGCTGAGAGACGGAAGTTTATAAAATAAAGAGGGGTATAGATAGAGTTAACGATAGTTGGCTTTTCCCACAGGATGGGAGATTTCAAGACTAAACGGAAAATTTTTAAAGATGAGAGGAGAGAGATTTAAAAAGACATGATGAGAAAATTTTTACACAGAGGGTGGTTTGTGTGTGGAATGAACTTCCAGAGGAAGTGTTGAATGCGGGTACAATTACAACGTTTACAGACATTTGGTTAAGTATGTGAATGGGAAAGGTTTGGAGGGATATGGGCCAGGAGCAAGCGGGTGGGACTAGTTTAGATGGGATTATGGTCAGCACAGCTCTGTTTCTGTGCTGTATAACTCTATGATGGAACAACAATTTAAAAATAATGGTTAAATAAGCAGAATCGTGCTGTGCCAGTCTACAGAGGTTACACTAAGGCTTTTTGTATGCATTGCCCTGACCAGACCAGTGGGACAATATGTACTACTGTGGTTACGTTAAACAAGTGGAGATAATTATTTTCTTTGGGAAAAAAAAGTCCAAATAGCAGAAGAAAAATATAAGCTTGCACTTGGAAAGTGGAGATTTGTTTCCCCAATTGTCTAATCTGGTAATTGTACTTAATCGTATAGATTTTTTCCATGAATAGTTAAACCTCTGCATTTTGCATAGTATTACAAATATCTTCCTAGGCTCAGCTGTTGTACAAGCCAAATTGTTATTATTAAGGTCACAGCTATGACAGTAATTTTTACAGCTAAAATATTTCACAATATATGTTGTAAAGCGAATATAAAATTTACTCTGCAGCATTAACAAAGAAAGCTGTTAAAAGTAGCTGGTCACTTTTAATTTTCTCTTCCCAACTGACGTGCATTGGGTCATATTGCCAATATTGGCAATTGGGATTTAAATGCTTTCTATAGCCTAAGCCAAACTGAACATGATGGGGTGAGGTGGGGAGGCTACAGTGAAGCCCAGGGTATAGATACATGTCAGGAGTGCAAGCTAGGTTGATATTATTCTCACATTCTTTAAGCCAGAGGCAATGAACCAAAAATACAAGTGACTCCACTAGATCAATATGAACAGAGTGGGACTATATGGTTCAGCCTCACCTTGGAAAGTACACTGATAAACTTAGTCACCAGAGGAGCTTAACTCTCAGCTATATATAAAAGGGCATTCACCACATATTCCAGATCTAGCTTACTTAAGTTCTTTGGCAATTTCATTGTGTTGGGCATCTTCCAAAATTTCTGGCAAGCTGATGATGATATCCTGCTGAATTTCAAGAGGAGCAACACTAATCAGCTGCATAATCTTACTAGTCAAATCCTGGAACAAACCAGACAGGGAAATAAGGAATGATCATATGGTGTACTGTTCAGTTCTTGAATGCCATAAACAAACATAAAACAGAAAATATCGTCCATTTACAAACCAATAGGTAAACAAATGTAACTAACCAATAGAATACAGCAAGAGAGTGTGCAAGAATTCACAGGCATATTTACAAGATAATTATCTTATTCAAAGATGCCAATAAGCAACAAATTAGAATATTAACTTCTAGTAACTCTCTAAATCAATTCCAAATGACATTGTGTATTATGTGGTGACGGCTTTATTCCAAAATTATCATAATAAAATAATAATAGCTGGCATCATAACAAAATCTCTGACCAAACAGACATTTGCAGTGCAGGAGGAGGCCATTCAGCCTATTGTACCTGTGCCAGCTCTTTGTTAGAGCAGGCAAAGGTGAATCCCAGTCCCCTAACTTCCTGCTTTAGTCGTGCATTTTCTGGTGCTTCTCAAAAGATGCAATGAATTCTGCTTCACTGTGGCAAATCCACAATACTTCATATCTGCATAAATATTTCTCCTCACAACTGTCACTTTTTGACAATTTTAAATTGAGGAGTCACAGGATATCGATAAAAAAAATTTCAAATTTACCCTACAAAATCTTCATAATGCTGAAACTTAAGATTCTCTTATCCTTTTCCTGCTGCAGTGAAAATAATCCCAGTCGTTCAAATGAATCTAAACTGCATACACTTTGTGGTTTCAATGTCCTTCCTATGTCAGCGTACACCAAACTAGTTTTCCAAATATGGCCTTGTGCTAATTTAATAACTCAGACATTCCTTGGCAAATGACATTCAGTTACTGATCATGGTCAATGATCAATTAAAAATCAAAATTATAGATAGGCTCACCAAGCAGTGTAACACTTTTCCCTTTTTTTGAAGGGGGGAGACATCAATGAAAAGACAATGCAAACAAATTGCCTCTTAAGTGGTGACCTCTCAAAGGCATCCATTTTCCTCTCCACTGATTGCGCAGATGACTCTAGACTTGCGCTCAAACAGCAAATTAATCAATCAGAATCAAATTAACAAATTAAACAAGATGTTACGGTTGTATAAGCACTTATCTTAACCAGGTAGGGGTGGACAGAGGGTTGTAAAGATAATAGTTTTGTGCTTACCTTACTATCTATGATCCTGTCCAACCATTTAAACTGACTGATGATGAGTCGTGGCATGTTAATTCCATCCTCTGGAATACTGAAATAGAGAAAACTTGCTTAAAGGAAATCTATTTTCACACATGCAGGGAGAGGGGTATCAAAGAATTGAGATTCTGACAGTAGTTCAATAACTCACCTAGTCAAAGTTCTGTTCTCACATTACTCTACACTAATATCAATCAGCATTAACTCACAAGGAGGTATTATCAAATAGTTAGATCATGTAGGTTAACAGCCTACCTCAGGAAACCAAATGGTGTGATCATTGGAAAACATGCCCGTATAAAGATATATCAGATGTTACAACCAGGTAAGGATGGGTGATTTGACTTCCTTCTTTTCAACCTCGTCAGTTGGCCACAACTAAAATTTACATTGTTTTTAGCTCCATTAAAAAAGTAATTAACTGGTTCACCAAAAGCAACAAGGAATCAATTACAATGTTATATTGAGTGGTAAAAAGGATCATTTTATTATTTGTTAACTCAGAGAAAAATAATAAAATGCAACTTCAAAAAATATACATGCGCAGAGGTTCGATGTTCAAGAGGGATGTTGTCCAGTGCAAAAGGTTGACAAAGGAAATCTACAGTTTAAAGGCCTGATGGTGTCTTTAAAGGGTTTAGTTAATTACCAAACAAAAACCAAACGAACTGCGGATGCCGTAAATCAGAAACAAAAACAAAAATTGCTGGAAAAGCTCAGCAGGTCTGGCAGCATATGTGGAGAGAAATCAGAGTTAACATTTTGGATCAAATAACCCTTCCTCAGAATGGAGTTGAGTTGAGTTTTGATGAAGGGTCACTTGACCCAAAATATTAACTCTGATTTCTCTCCACAGATACTGCCAGATCTGCTGAGCTTTTCCAGCAATTTCTGTTTTTGTTTATGGTTTGTTAATTGATGTCTTGTATCCTCAGAGTAGCAAGTATTTCTGTTGTCCTTTGAGTTGTCAGTATCCTGATGTTTCCTTTTAATCAGTTCTATCACTGGACATTGTTCCTTCTTAAGAGGCTGACAGAGAGAGAAAGAGCTTTCTCCAATTTGTTCTCATCACAAATCCATCTCCCCTGCTCTACTAAAGAAACTCCCTGAAATACAGTTTGATTGTTGATTCCAATGTCTGAGCTTTTGGCTTCTAAGCTCCAAAATTGTAGACAATGTCCTACATCTCCAAAATGTGAAACTTATCACACTGATGCAAATCAACGTGGGAAATGAGTAGATGACTGACTGGGTAGACTAGTTTTCCGTACTTTTTAATTAAAAGGTGTTAATTTCAGTTCAAATGATTTTGTTCACTTCAAGTTAGTTTCACAGATCTTGGCAAACCTGTGTGGTCAGATGATTGCTGTGACCATCTTTTAAATCAGTTGTCTTTTATTTTACAAACCATCTTAGTCCCTAAAAGTCCCAGGTATTAAAAATCTGACGATGGAATTTTGAAAACCAATAGTCTATTGTTATTACTGTATTCAAGAAGTGATGTATCTACTTTTATTTAAACTATACAGTAATAACTAACTAAACTGTAATAAAGACAGACTCCCAGGCATTATTCAGATATCACAAAGGATTTCAAATCCAATTCATTACTATTTTTGAACTGCTGTTATTGGCAGGTTCCACAAGCAATTATTAAATGAATAACATTCCAATCTGCTTTGATACTGGTTGAGGAAAGGAAGAATAATAATGGTGAGCATAGGGGAAGAACGTTGAATCATTAGTTTTCCTTTAAGGTAGATAATGTTAGAGTAGCATGGTAGGCATTGAATCATAGAATCCCTACAATATGGAAGCAGGCCATTCAGCCCATCGAGTCCACAAATACCCTCTGAAAAGCATCCCACCCAGACTGACTCCCCCTACCCTCTCCCCGCAACCCTGCATTTCCCATGGCTAATCCACCTAGCTTGCACATCCCTGAACACTATGAACAATTTAGTATGGCCAATCCAGCTAACATGCACATCTTTAGACTGTGGGTGGAAACCCACGCAGACATGGGCAGAATGTGCAAACTCCACACAGACAATCATGTCAGGGTGGAATCAAGCCCAGGTCCCTGAGGCTGTGAGGTAGCAGTGCTAAAAACTGAGCCACTGTGCCAGCCGATTATGGGAGTGCATGCTGGAAATTGAGCCCTGGTATTCCTGGAGTCATGACAAAAGTTAAGGATTTTATAAAAGTCTGCAAAATCTCCAATTTAGTTGATTTTCAGACCCAGATTGACAGAAAGCACAAACCAGGTTTCTGTACTTATAAGAATTACTATTCATTCACAACAGAACAGACTGTAGTCACAGGCAAACAATCATGAACAAGTGTCATATGGTTCTACTAATTAAAACTCTAACCTCCTTTTAAACTCCCCTTTACATACACAAATACACAGACAAGAAAAAAAATGAGTATTACTGAATGAGGGAAAACTGAGAAAGCAGTTCAGTGTTCTCCGTTCACAGGATCTGCTAAGATGGTTCTTAAGCTAATCAGAATGCTGCTTTTCTGAAGAAGGGTCCTGACCCAAAACGTCAGCTTTCCTGCTCCTCTGATGTTGCCTAGCCTGCTGTGTTCCTCCAGCTCCACACTGTGTTATGTCTGACTCCAGCATCAGCAGTTCTATATATCGCATGCTGCTTTTCAGTCTTCCTTCTCTGGAAGCTTTCACTTCTTTGCAGGTGACACAAAGTGGTTGGTTTACACATATAAAAGGTCTCTGACTTATTAATTAAAATTCTCATCTTACAGCAACTGCTGTAGGAAAAATAAACTGGCTTTCTTCAGGTTCAAAGTGGCTTTTACTGCAGAGAACAGAGCGCGCTTCTGAAATGGTAGAGGTCTCATGGCATCTCCTGATCTTGTTAAAGTTGTTCAGCTACCTGAGAACCAATTACATAGATGTTGGCAGACAGTAGACCTATGTAATTGTCAACAGTTCACTAGTTAACAGGCTAGTTCACTAGTTAACTAGTTCACAGACCAATAAGCTACATGTTGCCAGCAGAATCTCCATTTGTATACACCCTCAGCTTTCAAATACTGCTTCACAAGCAACCATGTTAACAGCACTTTCAATGAGTGTCAGGTTATTTGCTTTCAAAATTGCAGCAATCTTTCAACAATCCTTGGCTTTTAAAAAAGTTCTTCTCTCACTTCAGTCCACAATCAAAAATATAGAAAAATTTAAAATTCCAGTCTTTACAAAAGCGTTTCAGTAGTAATGGAGAGAATGCAGAGAAGGTTTACTAGGATGTTGCCTGATCTGAAAAGTTTCAGTTATGAGGAAAGGTTGGATAAATTCAATTGTTTTCACTGGAAAGACTGAGGTTGAGGGGCGACCTGATAGAGGTTTACAAAATTATGAGAGCCATAGATAGGGTGGATAGTCAGAGATGTTTTCCCAGGGAAAGGTGAACTACAAGAGGACACAGGATCAAGGTGACAGGAAAGTTTAGAGGAGAAATACAGGGAAAATTTTTCACACAGAGAGTGGTGGGTGCCTGGAATGCACTGCCAGTGGAGGTGGTGGAAGCAGGCACGTTCACAATGTTTAATGCATGTCTTGATAGACTCATGAATGGGAGGCGAACGGAAGGATAGAAACAACACGGAAGCAGTAACTACCGGGTTTAAATAAGGATTAGAATTGACACAGCCTTGGTGGGCCAAAGGATCTGTTCCTTTATTGCATTGAATTGTATTGTAATTTTCTACAGCCTTGTTTAATAATAAGGCTACTCTAAACTATCTGATACATACAGTGGGCAATTGCCTTCATGCGAACATACTCTCTATAGGCTATGGGAACTACAAAAACTATACAATGAAAGAAAAGTGAGACTTACCCATCATACATAAATTCAGGAATTTTTTCAAATAATGTGTTCATAACAGAAGGCTAAGAGAGAAAGAAAAATTCAAGAATAAACCACAAGAAATGTGCACTTATTACTCACTGTGCCAACCACAACTTTTGCAATCAGTTTACCTGCAGAATCTCAATCCCAAGAAGGAGCTTTATGAGACTTTCCTGATAGTTCAAGTTGTTACTGTAACACATGAATATACACATGGGTATGAACAAAATGATTGACGATAAGTTGCAGAACAATGATGGAAACAGGTTATTTTTTGCCTTTCCTAAAGGTCACGATTTTGCTCACATATAGCTCCACAGTACTGACAGTTCTTATCGAACTTCGATTGTAAAAAAAGATTAAAAAACAGAAGCGAGAACAGGCAACGTGGCCTGTCACATCTACTCTGCTTCTCAGTAGGATCATGGTTGACCTTCAAACACCAGTTTCTCATCTAATTCCCAAATCATTCATAACCATTATCCTGGGCCTCCTGCAGTGCCACAACAATGCCACCCAAACGTTGAAGGAACAGCAACTCATATTCCGCTTGGGAACCCTGCAGCCCAATGGTATCAATGCGGATTTCACAAGCTTCAAAATCTCCCTTCCCCCTACCACATCCCAAAACCAGTCCAGCTCGTCCCCACCTCCCTAACCTGTTCTTCCTCCCACCTATCCCCTCCTCCCACCTCAAGCCGCACCCCCATCTCCTACCCACTAACCTCATCCAGCCTCCTTGACCTGTCCGTCCTCCCTGGACTGACCTATCCCCTCCCTAACTCCCCACCTACACTCACCTTTACTGGCTCCATCCCCGCCTCTTCGACCTGTCTGTTTCCTCTCCACCTATCCTCTTCTCTATCCATCTTCTATCCGCCTCCTCCTCTCTCCCTATTTATTTCAGAACCCTCTTCCCCTCCCCCATTTCTGATGAAGGGTCTAGGCCCGAAACGTCAGCCTTTCTGCTCGGCCTGCTGTGTTCATCCAGCTCTGCACCTTGATGCCTAAAAATCTGTCAGTCTTAGTTTTAAGTCTACTCAACTGAGCAGTGACAGCCCTCTGGAGTCAAGAAATTCAAAGATTTATAATGTTCTGAGTGCAGAAATTTCTCTGCATCTCAGTTCTAAATGGTTGACCATTTAACCTGAAATGGTGTTCACTAGTTCTAGACTTAATCTGGGGAAATAGCTGTTTGGCACCCAATCTGTCAAGCCTTCTCAGAATTTTGTATCTTTCAATGAGATCATCTATCACTCTTCTTATGATGGAGTGAGTATAGGCTGGTTTTAATCAATGGCTCTTCACTAATGGATGAGGGTAAAGCGGTTGATGTGGTGTATTTGGATTTCAGTAAA